>NC_025996.2:58804293-58939834 GCF_000442705.2 Elaeis guineensis
TTGATGGAAAAAATTGAAAATATTTCAATCTATTGAAAAGAGTTTCAATGTTGTAATAGAGATCACAAATGACTCGCTACCAAACAGAATAAACTTATGGGTCACACACAAAAGGAGTTTAAAACTGATCAAATAGTTGGAATCCAAAATTATCAATATGATTGATAATTGGATTAATTTATAATTATTATAAATAGCAAGGACTTAATTTAAAGGTTAGCAAGTTTGAGGAAGGATAATGTGCAAATGTTGCATGTCTTAATTTACTTGGATCAAATTAATTCAAACTGAATCAAATAGGAATTTGGGTTCAATTAAATTTGGATCAAGGCTTAAATCAAATTGGACTTACGTGACATGCAACTAAATGAGTTTGGACGCATTAGGTATGTGACACCTTAGTCTAGCCTAATTGATTTTGACTTGTCTTAGACCAGTCAACATTATCCACACCCTAGGGTTTCTTAAATGAAACCCTAGGTGCCACAAGAGGGAGCAAATGGGGCACCACATCTAAGGTTTGTGAAACCCTAGCCACCCAAGCCAAACATGCAAGTTTGTTGGCTGATTTAGGTGGGGCGGCAACATGGGATTTTCTCCCTAGAGTCCTAGCCGTTAGGGACTCTTTTGGATGATTTATTTCTAAGAAAACTAGGGGCACCTCCTTAGTATTTGTGCCTATAAATATGTGGCCAAACCCTAAGGGTTTATGAGTTCCCATGCTCCACAAGATTCCCTTTGCTCCTAGGTTGCCCCCCCTCTTCCTCTTCCTCTCTTCTCCACATCCCAGGGCCTCTCTTTCTTCTTAGTGTTGCTGAAATCAGATTTCAGCAAAGGAGTTCTTGAAGAAGCCCTAGTCCTGCTACATTTTTCAAAGAGTTGAGAAGGATCTTCTATCAAGCAGGGTTCCGCAAGGGAGCTAGCACCCGAAGAGCCAGATCGTTGCAGATCAGCCCTCCGACTCTGTGTGATATCCATAAAGGCCGAGCACTTGCGTGGCTATGAAAAAGGAACAAATCCATGATCATCAGTTGCGGTGTTCACCTACCCGTGCAAAGGTATAATAGAAAAGTTTTTTCTTATTATTATTCTATTCCTTTTTCTTCTATGTATATTGGGGTTTTAATTATAGGTTTTCTCTTTCACATGATGGGTTGGATAGTTTTGATTCCACTGCATGTTAAATAGATTAGATCTATTTTTCTTCTCTACCAACTCTATTAATTAATAGGATTAATTAAATTCATGTGATGTTTTATTTTAATTAATTTGATTAATTAAAATATATGCGAGAAACCTAAAAGATCCTTCAGTACTATGATTTTTTTTTTGAGGTTTGGCGGTTGGGGTGGGCTACGCAACCTGCCCTTGCTCTTAGAGGCTTATCGGAGCAAGTCCAGGGTTGGCCACGGTAGTAATAGTAACATTTTTTTGTAGATACCCATCCAATCACCTTTGAAACTCAAATATTTAAAAATAAGAAATTTAACATGTGTCTCTTTGTGTTTAATTTCTCCCTGTAAGAAGGAAAAAAAATTTGATTTCCACTATAATGATCGAAGACAACTATCATAACACCAATGAGTATATTCTAAAAAAAAAAGAAAATTCGTTGATTGATAAATAATTCCCATTACATATGTTTCAGGGAGGTCCCATTAGTTAATATATTTTTGCTGTCTAATTGATGAAAAAAATTCTGAACTGGGGTATTATCTAGAAAGTGCTGATATAAAATGTAAATTAGAGGCTCAAAGTTAGCAAAAGTTACAAGGCATAATCTTAAGATCTGATACAGCTTAGAAGATACATTTTATGTTCTATATTTCACATTTCTTTATGCATAGGGAATGGAATGGCTGACAGTTGTTCCGTTATTAGAATCAATTTGTTGAGAACTTTTATAAGTCAAGAAAACATAATCACAAAGGTTTTAAGAAAACATAGATCAACTAAAGGGGTTCTTATTGTAAACAGTACAAAGGTTTATATACCAATATCTTTGAAATCATTTCCTGGGGCCATGAAGAATTGTGGGCCATGTGGTTTACTGTCCATGGTATAAGAAGGAACCTTGGCTCCATTATCTACTAAGGTTTTCAAATCTAGACATATCAGCTATCATGGAGGGTGGATGAGACTGAGAGGAACCAATATCTCGGTTTATCTCGGCCTACATGGTAAGTACAAAAATATGGAGGGAACCGAGATTTTCCAAGATCTTGGCCAATATATTCATATCGAGATATTGATATTGCAATCCACATAATAAATCCAGATTAAGAACTATATTTAGGTATTGATTCCAATATTTATTTATTAAAGATATATTTATGGAATAAAAAACAGCGATTAAGAATATCAGCCAATATGAATATACTATATTGGCGACATTTGATTTTATTAGTTTATCTGTGGCAAGATAGAAGGGCCAAGATTCTTAGATATATTATTTTGGGAGGTGCCCAAAACTGATAGAAACCAAGATCTCTAGATATCTTGCCAGAGATAAGCACTTTTTGGTAAGGGAGGGAGGGGCCAGATAGTGAGAGAGAAAAAATACATAAAACAAAAGATAGGGAAAGATGATGGGCCCCACATACAGTTTCCTTGGTTAGCAAGCAAACTAAGTATGGCAAGGTGATTAGAAAAATTGGATATAGATGGTATTTTGTGAAAGTAGTAAAGGGAGAAAATAAAATGGATGAACAAAATGGCATGGGGATTCTGCCTTTAGTAGTAGCGTAGATATCAATTCCATTATAATCTAAAGAGTCTGAGGTAGACCAAAGAAGAAACAAGAAACATGGATGGAAGCACGGTGGAAAAACTTCAATAGATACAAGAAAATCAAGAATTATGAGCAAAGAAGATGAAGAATGAAAAGGAAAGAAATTGATTCCACATTTTGTATAGCATGAGTAAAGAAATAGAAAAAGAACAAAAAAGTAATCGAAAGAGATTCAAAAGTAGAATCTTAAACATCAATCTTTTAAATGGGAAAACTCTACGGAGAACAAACACCCAAATTTAATCTTTTAAATTAATCATAATACACATGAAAGACTTTACCTTCATCTGCAACAACTTCAACATGGTTTTCATTATCAATCACAGTAAAAGATATGTTGCCCAACCATAGAACTGCTGCTAGCATTGCAAATACACTATCCTGATCCTCTTTGCTGATATGAACAATATTCATAGCTTCCTGGAAACAGTTAATGTTTCTGAGTATGAGAACAATAATTATGAAGACCAGTAAAAAAAACATCTTTATTAATAAAGAAATGATTCATGAATTTGAGAGACAATCAGAAGATATACCAGCACAGTACGAAACCTTTCAGCATCATCAACTCCCACAATAGAATAGCAATTGCTCTGCTTCAGATATTTGTATTCATCTGCTTTTCTCAAATTTAGTTTCTCTGTTCTCAAAAAGAAAAGCAGTTTATCAGGTATGAAGTGAGAATAAGAATAAACAATAGAACCGTAGATTATACAAGTACATATGTGTATCAAGAGATTCAAGACAAATAATTTACAAAGCATAAAACTTATGAATAATGTAGCCCATATAGTAAAAGGCCATATTCCCAGGAAGACAAGTGTCAAAAGGCTAATAAAACTTACATTGGTAAACACACAACAATGACTAAAATTTATAGGTTTAACTCACCTAAAATGGACATAAAGGAATCATGATTGAACAAATATTTCAGAGAAGCAAGCATGCAGGATGGTAATGATTAATGAAGCAATACTAGTGTATGTATTTTACTATGACTAGTTAAGCAATGATGACAACAAAAACAAACATCGCACACCATGTGCCAACAGTTCCCCCAGGCTTAGTTATCTCATGGATCAAGCAAGCATAGAACAGAAATGGGCACAAAGAAGAATTAAAGAAATCATCATTGGAGAAATCTACCTTTTACGATAAAGGGGACCATCATATTATAGTGTCAGTATGCAATACAATATAAAAAGATTTGGCACGCCGAGTGCTGGTACAATATGGTACAGCATATCAGTTCGGTACTTGTACAAGATGGTATACCTGGTACAATATGGTACCAACCAGTAAGGCAAACTTTGAGGCATGCAGTATGGTATTGATTAAAGAAGCAAGAAAGTGATATGGATTTGATGGTGACTAGGTAAGCAAATGATGTCAAAAAAATTCACATCATTTACTGATGTTTGCCTAGAATTAGTTGTCTCATAATGCAAGCATAGAAAGTTTGGAGGGTTAGATGTTTGTTCACGATCTCTGATCACCATGAGGAATAATCGATTCATTGAGAATTTATTGACTAAGCTTAATATATTCATTAGGAACGCTTCTTTTAATAGCTTCTGTTGGTAACTGATTAACTACTAAAGACATGCATCTATCTTAATTTATCTCTGCATGAATAACATGAATGCTCATGCTGGCATTCTTAAAAGAAGACAACTTATAATGGTGAATAAGTGAAAAAGATAAGCTACAGATGGTCTATTACAGTCACAAAACAAATAAAACATAACTTCCGTCTGCATAAAGAACCCCCCGCTCAGAGTTGTCCCATGAAAGAATGAATTGGGTTGGCATCAAGTGGTTCTCAATTGTAGAATATAGTTCAAATTCAGAAACAGTCTGAATTGAGTGTCAAAACCAAAATGAAGCTCTGACCATCTGTCAAAGAAAAAAGAATGAATTGATCTTGTAGGAGTCCAAAGAAATTCTTCAATTTCTTCCCAAAGCAAGCTTTGTTCATCTGCTTCTCAAGCTCCTTGAATAGCCAAGACATTGAAGAAGATCCAAGAAAGGCATTCCGGGAATAAAAAAGTAAGAAAGCAAGGGTGCCAACAATGGAAAGTGTTGGTGCAAAAATCCGCTTGCGCCGGAGAAGCTGGAGTCGAGGGAGTCGCGGTCGCCGTCGGGACCTGCAAAAGAAGTCTAAACCGGAGGTGGGGGTGCTCCGGCAAGACCCTCCGACGCTCAAGTCAGTTCTCTGTCTCAACAAGAATGGAGTGCTCGAACGGAAATTTTAGCAGAGTTTCTAGGTAAAAAACGAGAGCTTATCGAATAACGTATCTGGGGCCTCCTTTTATAGGCGAAAGGGGGCAGCAGACTGATAGCGATATCCGTAACCGTCTGGCGGTGGGCTGCCCAGAGTCAGGCGGAGTTTGTTGCGAGGAGTAGTGGAGTGGGATCGTGGCCATCGCCGGGACGTGCCACGTGGAGTCTGTTGCGGGTAATGGGACGGCGTCCGTTGTCGCGACTTGCCAGGAGGTGGGAGGAATCGCGCGGTATCCGTCGCGGGGAGTGGAGCAGAATCGTGGCCATTATGGTGATCTGCCAGGGAGTGATGGAGCCGCGCGGAATCCGTCACAGGAGGTGGAGCAGTGTCGTGACTGTCACTACGGCCTGCCAGGGAGTGATGGAGCCGCGCGAAATCCGTCGCAGGAGGTGGAGCAGCATCGTGGCCGTTACTGCGGCTTGCCAAGGAGTGATGGAGCTGCACGGAATCTGTTGCAGGAGGTGGAGAAGGGTCGTGGCTGTTGCTGCGGCCTACCAGTGGGCCCAGGCTTGTCGGCCGAAGTCCGGGGAGAGGCAGCTAGCCACCCGTCTGAGAGGAGCTCGGAGTCCGGCTCCCGTAGGAGTCCGGATGAAGTCTTCTTGCAGCCGGAGTTGGGGACGAGACCCGGTTCCCGTAGGAGCCCGGGTAGAGTCTTCCTGCAATTTAAGTCAGGTGCGAAGTCTGGCTCCCGTAGGAGTCCGGACGGAGTCTTCCCGTAGTCAGAGCTGGGGACGGAGCCCGGCTCCCATGGGAGTCCGAGTGAAGTCTTCCGGCAGTTGAGGTCGGGGACGAAGCCCGACTTCTGTAGGAGTCCGGACTACGTCTGCCTGTAGCTGGAATCGGAGATGTGATTTGGCTCCCGTAGGAGTCCGGATGAAGCCCACCTATAATCAAGGTCAGGGGCGAAGTTCGGCTCCCGTAGGAATCCGGACAAAGCTTACCAGCGGTTGAAGTTGGTGACAGAGCCCGGCTCCCGTAGGAGTCCGGGCGGAGTCTGCTTTGCGGTTGAGGTCGGTGGCGGAGCCCGACTCCCGTAGGAGTCCGGACGAGGTCCGTCTGCAGCCGGAGTCTTCCTGCAATTAAAGTCAAGGGCGAAGTCTGGCTCCCGTAGGAGTCCGGACGGAACCTGCTTTGCAGTTGAAGTTGGGGGCAGAGCCCGGCTCCCGTAGGAGTCCGGGCGGAGTCCGCTTTGCAGTTGAAGTCGGCGGCGGAGCCCGACTCCCGTAGGAGTACGGGCGGAATCTGCTTTGCAGTTGAAGTCGGTGGCGGAGCCCGGCTCCCGTAGGAGTCCGGACGAGGTCTGCTTTGCAGTTGAAGTCGGTGGCGGCGCCCGGCTCTCGTAGGAGTCCGGACGAGGTCCGTCTGCAGCCGGAGTCTTCCTGTAATTAAAGTCAGGGGCGAAGTCCGGCTCCCATAGGAATCCGGACGAAACTTACCAGCGGTTGAAGTTGGTGACGGAGCCTGGCTCCCGTAGGAGTCCGGGCGGAGTCTGCTTTGCAGTTGAAGTCGGTGGCGGAGCCCGGCTCCCGTAGGAGTCCGGGCGGAGTCTGCTTTGCAGTTGAAGTCGGCGGCGGAGCCCGGCTCCCATAGGAGTCCGAGCGGAATCTGCTTTGCAGTTGAAGTTGGGGGCGGAGCCCGGCTCCCGTAGGAGTCCGGGCGGAGTCCGCTTTGCAGTTGAAGTCGGCGGCGGAGCCCGGCTCCCGTAGGAGTCCGGGCGGAATCCGCTTTGCAGTTGAAGTCGGCGGCGGAGCCCGGCTCCCATAGGAGTCCGGGCGGAATCTGCTTTGCAGTTGAAGTCGGTGGCGGAGCCCAGCTCCCGTAGGAGTCCGGACGAGGTCTGCTTTACAGTTGAAGTCGGTGGCGGAGCCCGGCTCCCGTAGGAGTCCGGACGAGGTCCGTCTGCAGCCGGAGTCTTCCTGCAATTAAAGTCAGGGACGAAGTCCGGCTCCCGTAGGAATCCGGACGAAGCTTACCAGCAGTTGAAGTTGGTGACGGAGTCCGACTCCCGTAGGAGTCCGGGCGGAGTCTGCTTTGCAGTTGAAGTCGGCGGCGGAGCCCGGCCCCCGTAGGAGTCCGGGCGGAGTCTGCTTTGCAGTTGAAGTCGGCGGCGGAGCCCGGCTCCCATAGGAGTCCGGGCGGAATTTGCTTTGTAGTTGAAGTTGGGGGCGGAGCCCGGCTCCCGTAGGAGTCCGGGTGGAGTCCGCTTTGCAGTTGAAGTCGGCGGCGGAGCCCGGCTCCCGTAGGAGTCCGGGCGGAATCTGCTTTGCAGTTGAAGTTGGGGGCGGAGCCCGGCTCTCGTAGGAGTTCGGGCGGAGTCCGCTTTGCAGTTGAAGTCGGTGGAGGAGCCCGGCTCCCGTAGGAGTCCGGACGAGGTCCGTCTGTAGTCGGAGTCTTCCTGCAATTAAAGTCAGGGGCGAAGTCCGGCTCCCGTAGGAATCCGGACGAAGCTTACCAGCGGTTGAAGTTGGTGACGGAGCCCGACTCCCGTAGGAGTCCGGACGGAGTCTGCTTTGCAGTTGAAGTCGGCGGCGGAGCCCGGCTCCCGTAGGAGTCCGGGCGGAATCTACTTTGCAGTTGAAGTCGGTGGCGGAGCCCGGCTCCCATAGGAGTCTGGACGAGGTCTGCTTTGCAGTTGAAGTCGGTGGCGGAGCCCGGCTCCCGTAGGAGTCCGGACGAGGTCGGTCTGCAGCCGGAGTCTTCCTGCAATTAAAGTCAGGGGCGAAGTCCAGCTCCCGTAGAAATCCGTTCGGTGACAGAGCCCGGCTCCCGTAGGAGTCCGGGCGGAGTCTGCTTTGCAGTTGAAGTCGGTGGCGTAGCCCGGCTCCCGTAGGAGTCCGGGCGGAGTCTGCTTTGCAGTTGAAGTCGGTGGCGTAGCCCTGCTCCCGTAGGAGTCCGGGCGGAGTCTGCTTTGCAGTTGAAGTCGGCGGCGGAGCCTGACTCCCGTAGGAGTCCGGGCGGAATCTGCTTTGCAGTTGAAGTTGGGGGCTGAGCCCGGCTCCCGTAGGAGTCCGGGCGGAGTCTGCTTTGCAGTTGAAGTCGGCGGCGGAGCCCGGCTCCCGTAGGAGTCCGGGCAGAATCTGCTTTGCAGTTGAAGTTTGGGGCGGAGCCCGGCTCCCGTAGGAGTCCGGGCGGAGTCCGCTTTGCAGTTGAAGTCGGTGGCGGAGCCCGGCTCCCGTAGGAGTCCGGACGAGGTCCGTCTGCAGCCGGAGTCTTCCTGCAATTAAAGTCAGGGGCGAAGTCCGGCTCTCGTAACAATCCAGACGAAGCTTACCAGCGGTTGAAGTTGGTGACGGAGCCCGGCTCCCGTAGGAGTCCGGGCGGAGTCTGCTTTGCAGTTGAAGTCGGTGGCGGAGCCTGGCTCCCGTAGGAGTCCGGACGAGGTCTGCTTTGCAGTTGAAGTCGGAGTCGGGGACGACTCGTGAGGATTAATCCCGTTGAGAACTTCGGCTGAGGGTATTTTATACCCAACACCAGTCCCCCTACTTCCGAGTTTGAATTTCGAATGGAGGAAGTACAGAGAGGTTCGCACAGCCGAAGTTATACCCTTGAACCCCGTGCACTACCGCCTCCAGATATTTTGGCATTAAATGCGCGCGTGCTGGAGCCTTTTCGAATCGGGGTGATACGGAAGGACCCTTCGAAATCCCCGCTGGTACACTGGCCCATGCACGGCGCAGTAATGGTTCTGCCAACCGTCAGCCGCTTTTAGCCGTCTGTCGTGGCGAGTGGGACACATGTCGAGCGCAGGCCGGTCTGGGGGGATTCGCGATCATTATGGCTCCGGATCCCAGGGTCTATTTAAACCTGCCTTTCCGCCTTTAGGGACCCTACTCCGCCTGAGAGTTCCATCAGCATTCGCCCCTTCTTCGAGAGTCCCGATTCTTCTTGGCATCTTCTTGGGCCATAGGCGTTCTTCGAATCGTCCCTTTCCTCGCCCCTCTGCATCCCTCAGGGCGATCTAGGTTAGTCTCAAAACCTCCGTCCTTCTTCTTGCCATTTAGGGGCCTTTTCTTCACCATTTTCTTCTATCGTATTTCTCCGAGTTAGTCTCCTGTGACCTCTCGTCCTTTGTCCCGTCTGTCTTCTTCGGGATCCTTAGAGTCTTCATTCGAAGTTATTTGAAATGTCTTCCAGCTCTTCCGCTTCCAGCGGTTCCGGGAGCTCTTCCTCCTCAACCCCTCAAGTCCCTCGATCTATAGATGAACCCGAATCTGGGGCTGGGCTTCGCCTGATTTTTCTGCCGGGCGCCATTCCGTGTTCCCTGACTCCGAATGAACTCCTTCTGATAAGGGTTCAGTATGGAGTTCCTCCGGAGTACGACCTGGAGCTGCCTGGCCCCTCCGACCGGGCTAGCACTCCTCCATCCGATCGTTTTTGCCTGTACCAGGAGGCGTTCCGTGCCGGGCTCCGGCTTCCGCTTCCATCCTATGTTGTCGCCCTCTTCCGCTTCTTAGATATCTCTTTGGCTTCAGTTGCTCCGAATTCTTTTAGGTTTTTGATAGGGTTTCTCTCCCTTTGCCACGTAGTCGAGGTCCAGCCGTCCCTCTCTCTGTTTAGACATTTCTATACCTTCAAGCGTCATCCTTCGGCGAATGACTGGTGGTACTTCTCCCCTCAGTTTGGCAAGAAGGGGTTGCTGAAAGGTGCCCCCTCTTCGATCCACAACTGGAAGGAGAAATACCTCTTCGTCCACTGCCCGACCCTGAGGCTGGGCCTGCCCTCTTGGGGCTCTCTGAGGGATTCTGTCCGCCGGGCCCCCAGCCTGGGGGAGGACGACCTCCAGGCTGTCCGGAAGCTTCTCGCTTATTCCGCTCCTTCCCTTCCCAACCTTCTGAGGGAGCAATTTTTGTTCAACATCGGCCTGAGCCCCCAGGATCCTGCGAGTACTTCATCTTTTCCTTTCTCTTCTTTTCTTCTGTCCTTCTTTTTCTTTCTTTTTCTTCTCTCTGCTTCTCTTTTTTTTTTTTTTTTGCGTGCTACTCCTTCCTTTTTCACTCCATTATCGATTTCTAATTTTCGATTGATTAATTGATTTGATTTTTTTTTTTTTAAAGAATGGATGCCGAAGCAGTACGGATGCTTGCCAGGGGCCTCAAGGCCCACAAAAAAAGGGTGCCGCGGCCTCCGGATCGGCAAAGAGGGCCAGGGCGGAGGAGTCGAGCTTGGCCGCACCCGTCCAGACGGCTCCAGCGATCGACGTTCCCTCGGACGCCGAACCCATGGTCCCCCGGGCTTCTTCGAGGAGTCCGCCGACTGGGGCTCCCACTTCGGAGGTCCGCTCCATGGAGGCGCCCGTAGTCGAGAGGGGGAAGAGAAGGAAGTCGGTGGCCCGCAGGGTGAGTAGCCGCCGAGCCGCCGCTGACGAGTCCCTCGGTTCCGAAGAGGAGCCGGGGTATCCCTTCAATGACAGGGACTTGATCAGGCGGTTGATCGACGGCTGCATCCTGCTTGAAGTCGTCGAGAGGATCGACCGCGTCGATCCTGAGCAGCGGGTTTGGGACTCCCTAGGGTCCTTCCTCGAGGTAAACAAATCTTCATTTAACCGACTATTCGATCCTTGTCCTGATCCCCTTGTCGCCCTTGCAGATTGGGCACCAGCTCCTCGCCAATATCGAGGCGACGAACCGGGCGAGGGATGCCATCCAGGTGGAGGAGCGTTGCCGGACCGAGGCTGCTCGCCTCAAAGAAAAGGCAGCCGAAGTAGTCGCCTTCCAAGAGACCCTGGAAAGAGAGAAACAAGCCCGGGAGGAGGAGAAGCAGACCTTGGAGGAGACGGTGAGAAAGGCGGAGGCCGAGGTCGCCAATTTGGCTGAGCAGATTCCAGTCCTGGTCTCGGAGGCCAGGGTTCTTGCGGTAGAGGAGTTCAAGACCTCCGCGGAGATGAGGGACCTGAATGTCCAATTCGGCCAGGAGGCGTTCATAAAGGGGTTCGAGCTCTGCCAGGAGAAAGTGGCCAGAAAATTTTCGGAGTTCGACCTCAGCTTCCTGGGTGAGGAGTCTGAAGATGAGGCCGGTCCCTCTCCTGCCGCCACTGCTGCCGCAGCCCCCCCTCCAGGGACACCGAGCTCTCCAACCCCTGTTTCTGAGGTCTGAGACCTCCGACCTTGTATCTTTCTTTTACTGCTGTTTTTCTTTTACTTTTTGTCTTCAAGAATCATTCAATCAATAAAGTTGGATTTCTTGTCGTGGATGGCTTCTCCTGCATTCCTTTCTTCTCTCTGCTTTTCTTTCTGTGATGAGACGCGTCTTGACGCTTTTGTCTCCCAATGGCAGTGCCCTGCCGAAGCGCTTCTCCTGCCCCTGGGGATCCCGCTGAAGTCCGCGATCCGGCGGCTGAGGAAGGAAGTTCTTCACTTGACAAAAGGGGCGAAGAAGACGGAAGGCGAGCTTCGCAGGTTGAGAGAGGGTCATTCTGAAGCCACCGCGGAGGCCATCCGCTTTCGGAATCTCCACGTGAAGGGGATCATGGAGTATGGCCGGAGGAAGGCGGACTTCGCGAAGGAGCTTGAGGAATACAAGAAGAGCGCCAGCGACCGAATTTGGGCTCAAGCTGCCAAGATTAGTGCTCTCAGGGTGGAACTGTCGGCTGCGAAGGAGAGGATCGGCCAGCTGGAAGGGAGTTCGTCCCGGCTCTTGGCTCGGGCCGACGACGACCGGGAGTGGTCGAAGAGAGTCTCCGACCTTCAGCAGCAGCTTCAGGACGCCGAGGTGACCTACGACGTGCATCGGGCCGGTTGGCGTAGGCAGGTGGATGAATATAAAGGGAGACTCAGGGTGGCGGCCGACGAAGTCGCCCGTCTTCAGAGGCAGCTGGCTGACAGGGCTCAGCTTACTTCTGCTCGGGACTCTGATGAACTCCAGTCCCTAAGAGGAACCGTTGAAGGAATTTCTGTCGCCCTTGGGGAAAGGACGGCCAAGCTGCAGCAATTGAAGATCCAGCTGGCATACGAGCAGCAGGCCATCACGGACGCGGAGGCGGAATCTGAGATCCTGAGAAAGAGGCATCGAGAGGCGGAGACCGAAAGCCAGCGACTTCGTCGGGCACTCCAGGACGCGCTGCTGAAAAGGAGAGAGCTAGAAGAAGAAGTTGAGAATCTAAGGCAGTCCTGGATGGGTGGAGCAGATAATTCTAGGTCGGAAGGAGCAGAGCTTCCCTAGGGCTCTTTTTGGCCTTCTGCCTTTTCATGTATATATTTTCTCTTTTGTTGTTTTGTCTCGCTTTTGTCGTTTTGCTTTTCCTCCCTTGGCCTTCTGGGCTTCGTGGTGTAAATTTCGCAAATGGAATGAAAAGGAGATTTTGTGTTACCTCGTCTGCATATTGTATTAAATTATCGTCCGCCGAACTTCTCTTATCATTCGACTTGTCCGACGTTGACGTCGTTTGGAGGTGCCCAGTCGTCGATGCGCTGGTTTGCTTTCCTTGTCGTTCGTGGCCGTAGGCTCGAGCTTGGTGGTCCGAACTCCGCATTACTTCGGAGGCGTCGCTGTCTTCTTGACCTGTGTCGAGAGCCTTCTTAGAGGCCGGGGGTGTTTGATAGGAACTTCCCATCTTTGTTGAGACGAGGTTCCTTAGGACTTTGGTGTGGTTTGTCCATCTGTTTCCGACGTAGCTCGTCGCTCTTCCTCTTTAATTTTTCTCCTCTTTTCAGAGTGAGGGCCCTCCCCTTGCTTTTTGCGGGGTTGCGTAGAAGTGTGAAGGTGCCGCTGAGGGGCCTTTCCCCTTCATCCGATCTTGTCGAGCGGCCGGGTTTCGTCACCGTCAGGACGAGGTTCTCCTCCTGTTCCTAACGGGGCCGCGGGGGCACATAAGGGCCATTGCAAGGGTCTCTCCCTCCATCCGGTCTAAAAGAACCGGGCCTTCGACTTTGCTCATGTCAGGACGAGGTTCTCCTCCTGTTCCCGACGTGGCTGCGAGGGCACATTAGGGCGTTGTAAGGCCTCTCCCCCCATCCGGTCTAGAAGAACCGGGCCTTTGACTTTGCTCATGTCAGGACGAGGTTCTCCTCCTGTTCCTGACATAGCTGTGGGGGCGCATTAGGGCGTTGTAAGGCCTCTCCCCCCATCCGGTCTAAAAGAACCGGGCCTTTGACTTTGCTCATGTCAGGACAAGGTTCTCCTCCTGTTCCTGACATGGCTGTGGGGGCGCATTAAGGCGTTGTAAGGCCTCTCCCCCCATCTGGTCTAAAAGAACCGGGCCTTTGACTTTGCTCATGTCAGGACGAGGTTCTCCTCCTGTTCCTGACATGGCTGTGGGGGCGCATTAGGGCGTTGTAAGACCTCTCCCCCCATCCGGTCTAAAAGAACCGGGCCTTTGACTTTGCTCATGTCAGGACGAGGTTCTCCTCCTGTTCCTGACATGGCTGTGGGGGCGCATTAGGACGTTGTAAGGCCTCTCCCCCCATCCGGTCTAAAAGAACCGGACCTTTGACTTTGCTCATATCAGGACGAGGTTCTCCTCCTGTTCCTGACATGGCTGTGGGGGCGCATTAAGGCGTTGTAAGGCCTCTCCCCCAATCCGATCTCAAGATAATCGGACTTTCGTTTTAGTTATATTAGGATGAGGTTCTCCTCCCGTTCCTAACATAAATTTGTTTTAATTGTTTGAGGGGGTTAGTGCAAATATCCTCACCATAAGCGGGGGGAGCATGGCGGAGTTCTTCGATCCGCCGGTTCATCTCTTGGAGTCTCCGGTCCAGGAAATCCTCTCGACTTCGGGTCTCGAGGGTCCTCTGGCAGAATGGGGGCGGGGATCTTCCAGGGGTGGAGTCGTGATCCGATTGAGGGCTCTCCACCCTCGGGTTCGTCTTCTCAGGAAAGACGGGACGGCCGGCCCAAGTGGCCCGCCCCACCGCTGGATTATGGTGTTCAGGTGACACCCTTTCCAAGCGCACTGACGCCTGCGGCTGCTGTTGCTGCTGCATGGCCTGCACAGCTTCAGTGAGGCCCCTGACCTGCTGCGCTAGCAGATCAAACTGCTCCGCGCCGACCGCCGTCGTCGGAGGAGGAGGAGGTTGGGAAACAGGAGGTGAGGCCGGAGCCTAAGATCTGGCCACGGAGGCCGTGGATCGTCGCGTGGACGCCTTGCGGGGAGGCATTGAGCAAAGACCAAGTGGAGGAAGGAGGAGAGGACGTCGAAAAAGACGCCCGGGGGCGGTCCCGTTGAGCGCTCCTTTAAGAACAAGGATACTGTGAAGACACAGCCCCTTCCTCTAGCGCCAATCCTGTTGGTGCAAAAATCCGCTTGCGCCGGAGAAGCTGGAGTCGAGGGAGTCGCGGTCGCCGCCAGGACCTGCAAAAGAAGTCTAAACCGGAGGTGGGGGTGCTCCGGCAAGACCCTTCGACGCTCAAGTCAGTTCTCTGCCTCAACAAGAATGGAGTGCTTGAACGGAAATTTTAGCAGAGTTTCTAGGTAAAAAACGAGAGCTTATCGAATAACGTATCTGGGGCCTCCTTTTATAGGCGAAAGGGGGTAGCAGACTGATAGCGATATCCGTAACCGTCTGGTGGTGGGCTGCCCAGAGTCAGGCGGAGTTTGTTGCGAGGAGTAGTGGAGTGGGATCGTGGCCACCGTCGGGACGTGCCACGTGGAGTCTGTTGCGGGTAGTGGGACGGCGTCCGTTGTTGTGACTTGCCAGGAGGTGGGAGGAATCGCGCGGTATCCATCGCGGGGAGTGGAGCAGAATCATGGCCATTATGGCGATCTGCTAGGGAGTGATGGAGCCGCGCGGAATCCGTCGCAGGAGGTGGAGCAGTGTCGTGGCTGTCACTGCGGCCTGCCAGGGAGTGATGGAGCCGCGCGGAATCTATCGCAGGAGGTGGAGCAGCGTCGTGGCCGTTACCGCGGCCTGCCAGGGAGTGATGGAGCCGCACGGAATCTGTTGCAGGAGGTGGAGCAGGGTCGTGGCTGTTGCTGCGGCCTACCAGTGGGCCCAGGCTTGTCGGTCGAAGTCCGGGGAGAGGCAGCTAGCCACCCGTCTGAGAGAAGCTCGGAGTCCGGCTCCCGTAGGAGTCCGGATGAAGTCTTCTTGCAGCCGAAGTTGGGGACGAGACCCGGTTCCCGTAGGAGCCCGGGTAGAGTCTTCCTGCAATTTAAGTCAGGTGTGAAGTCCGGTTCCCGTAGGAGTCCGGACGGAGTCTTCCCGTAGTCAGAGCTGGGGACGGAGCCCGGCTCCCATGGGAGTCCAGGTGAAGTCTTCCGGCAGTTGAGGTCGGGGACGAAGCCCGGCTTCTGTAGGAGTCCGGACTAAGTCTGCCTGTAGCTGGAGTCGGAGATGTGATTTGGCTCCCGTAGGAGTCCGAATGAAGCCCACCTGCAATCAAGCTCAGGGGCGAAGTCCTGCTCCCGTAAGAATCCGGACGAAGCTTACCAGCGGTTGAAGTTGGTGACGGAGCCCGGCTCCCGTAGGAGTCCGGACGGAGTCTGCTTTGCGATTGAGGTCGGTGGCGGAGTCCGGCTCCCGTAGGAGTCCGGACGAGGTCCGTCTGCAGCCGAAGTCTTCCTGCAATTAAAGTCAGGGGCGAAGTCCGGCTCCCGTAGGAGTCCGGACGGAACCTGCTTTGCAGTTGAAGTTGGGGGCGGAGCCCGGCTCCCGTAGGAGTCCGGGCGGAGTCCGCTTTGCAGTTGAAGTCGGCGACGGAGTCCGGCTCCCGTAGGAGTCCGGGCGGAATCTGCTTTGCAGTTGAAGTCGGTGGCGGAGTCCGGCTCCCGTAGGAGTCCGGACGAGGTCTGCTTTGCAGTTGAAGTCGGTGGCGGCGCCCGGCTCCCGTAGGAGTCCGGACGAGGTCCGTCTGTAGCCGGAGTCTTCCTGCAATTAAAGTCAGGGGCGAAGTCCGGCTCCTGTAGGAATCCGGACGAAGCTTACCAACGGTTGAAGTTGGTGACGGAGCCCGACTCCCGTAGGAGTCCGAGCGGAGTCTGCTTTGCAGTTGAAGTCGGTGGCGGAGCCCGGCTCCCGTAGGAGTCCGGGCGGAGTCTGCTTTGCAGTTGAAGTTGAGGGTGGAGCCCGGCTCCCGTAGGAGTCCGGGCGGAGTCCGCTTTGCAGTTGAAGTCGACGACGGAGCCCGGCTCCCGTAGGAGTCCGGGCGGAATCCGCTTTGCAGTTGAAGTCGGCGGCGGAGCCCGGCTTCCGTAGGAGTCCAGGCAGAATCTGCTTTGCAGTTGAAGTCGGTGGCGGAGCCCGGCTCCCGTAGGAGTCCGGACGAGGTCTGCTTTGCAGTTGAAGTCGGTGGCGGAGCCCGGCTCCCGTAGGAGTCCGGACGAGGTCCGTCTGCAGCCGGAGTCTTCCTGCAATTAAAGTCAGGAGCGAAGTCCGGCTCCCATAGGAATCCGGACGAAGCTTACCAGCGGTTGAAGTTGGTGACGGAGCCCGGCTCCCGTAGGAGTCCGGGCGGAGTCTGCTTTGCAGTTGAAGTCGGTGGCGGAGCCCGGCTCCCGTAGGAGTCCGGACGGAGTCTGCTTTGCAGTTGAAGTCGGCGACGGAGCCCGGCTCCCGTAGGAGTCCGGGCGGAATTTGCTTTGCAGTTAAAGTTGAGGGCGGAGCCTGGCTCCCGTAGGAGTCTGGGCGGAGTCCGCTTTGCAGTTGAAGTCGGCGGCGGAGCCCGGCTCCCGTAGGAGTCCGAGCGGAATCTGCTTTGCAGTTGAAGTTGGGGGCGGAGCCCGGCTCCCGTAGGAGTCCGGGCGGAGTCCGCTTTGCAGTTGAAGTCGGTGGCGGAGCCCGGCTCTCGTAGGAGTCCGGACGAGGTCCGTTTGCAGCCGGAGTCTTCCTGCAATTAAAGTCAGTGGCGAAGTCCGGCTCCCGTAGGAATCTGGACGAAGCTTACCAGCGGTTGAAGTTGGTGACGGAGCCCGGCTCCCGTAGGAGTCCGGGCGGAGTCTGCTTTGCAGTTGAAGTCGGCGGCGGAGCCCGGCTCCCGTAGGAGTTCGGGCGGAATCTGCTTTGCAGTTGAAGTCGGTAGCGGAGCCCGGCTCCCGTAGGAGTTCGGACGAGGTCTGCTTTGCAGTTGAAGTCGGCGGCGGAGCCCGGCTCCCTTAGGAGTCCGGACGAGGTCCGTCTGCAGCCGGAGTCTTCCTGCAATTAAAGTCAGGAACGAAGTCCGGCTCCCGTAGGAATCTGGACGAAGCTTACCAGTGGTTGAAGTTGGTGACGGAGCCCGGCTCCCGTAGGAGTCCGGGCGGAGTCTGCTTTGCAGTTGAAGTCGGTGGCAGAGCCCGGCTCCCGTAGGAGTCCGGGCGGAGTCTGCTTTGCAGTTGAAGTCGGTGGCGGAGCCCGGCTCCCGTAGGAGTCCGGGCGGAATCTGCTTGGCAGTTGAAGTTGGGGGTGAAGCCCGGCTCCCGTAGGAGTCCGGGCGGAGTCCGCTTTGCAGTTGAAGTCGGCGGTGGAGCCCGGCTCCCGTAGGAGTCCGGGTGGAATCTGCTTTGCAGTTGAAGTTGGGGGCGGAGCCCGGCTCCCGTAGGAGTCCAGGCGGAGTCCGCTTTGCAGTTGAAGTCGGTGGCGGAGCCCGGCTCCCCTAGGAGTCCGGACGAGGTCCGTCTGCAGCCGGAGTCTTCCTGCAATTAAAGTCAGGGGCGAAGTCCGGCTCCTGTAGGAATCCGGACGAAGCTTACCAGCGGTTGAAGTTGGTGACAGAGCCCGGCTCCCGTAGGAGTCCGGGCGAAGTCTGCTTTGCAGTTGAAGTCGGTGGCGGAGCCCGGCTCCCGTAGGAGTCCGGACGAGGTCTGCTTTGCAGTTGAAGTCGGAGTCGAGGACGACTCGTGAGGATTAATCCCGTTGAGAACTTCGGCTGAGGGTATTTTATACCCAACAGAAAGGGTAGATATATAGATTAGCTCCAGTAAGAAAAATACTTCAGTTTGCTTGTTTGTGGAACTTTAGGAGTCAAAACAATCAACTAGCTGATACAATGCTGATAGTTCAGTGCTTAGCAATAAAGAAAGTACAAGAAAACAAATTGGGCATGACAGAAATAAGAATGTTAACATGGATGTGAGGTAAAAATAGGAAGGATATGTTAAGTAATGAATATATCAGCGAAGCTATAAGAGTTGCAAAAATTAAGCATAAAGTGATTGAGATGATCTAGACATATATGACGAAGATCTAGACAAGCTCCTATAAGGAGGTACTTTACTTTGTGTTGAAGGTTGTAAAAAAATAAGAGGAAGACCTAAATTAGCATGGATGTTGCAAGGATATAGAGAAACTTGGAATAACATCAGATATGACCTAGATAGAAATACTTGGTGAATTAGAATCCATTATATTGCGATCAGTTGATGCTAAAAAGAGAATAAATTTAAAGAAGAGAGGCAAATCAAAAGAGCTTTCAGATATACTTAACCATAATAGATGTTGTCTAACATGAAGAAACCAGTGTAAAGAGTAAACTTGATAAGTAATTTGTAAACCACATAAAAAACCTACTAAAGGAAACAATGAAGTGGGGTAGAGGATGATAAAAAGGGAAACTACATAGGTTGATAGAGTAAAGGGGATTTGAACAAAAAGTGAATCAGGTTAAATCAAATTGGTTTCTGGAATCTTCTCTGACCACCATGAAATTGAACATTGGATTCAAATAGCTGGAAATGGTTGGTAGAGGCTGCGGGGCCCTTCCAATACCAATCTTAGTACAGGATAAATGGATGGGATTGAATAATACAAATTAAAAGGCTAGTTTCAGTCACTAATTAACAATATATCAGTGGCTTAGAGCATGCTTTAGATCCCACTTTTCCAACAATGAGTGGATAACAAATGAGCAGACTCAGAACAGCCTTGAAAATCGCATCAAAACAGGCATCATCAGCACTCTAGCATTAGTCCCAATGCCAAGATCCCATCCACTGGTTAAATAAACAGTTGATACTTGATAGCTTTAATCCCTGAACTGGCCTCAGAAGCCCTTGCATAATGGTTCTGAATCTGGGCTCCGACACCATGTGTTGGAATAGCATGTGTTAGAATGAAATGAATCCCATTTGGCCATCCAGTCACACCCAAATGAGAAGCAAACATGAGGGTTGCAACATGTACAGATTTTGGAGACACATATACATGCACATGCTAATACATTGGACAGAATCACTTCATGTACAGCAAACTGTCAAACAAGTTATACAAAATGTATGCTATCTATTTCTAATATAATAAAAAAAAGTTAAAATATACACAAAGAAGCATGTTATGAGCATTGATACATAACATACAGCTCAAACGATTTCATGAAGAAAAAGTGACAACAAAAAAATTCATGATAAAGTGTAGCAAGTAAAAGGTGCTTAACGCATTAAAGATTCGGAAACACAAGCATTTTCCAGCAGAATAAGCCCCAAGTAAAGCATGTGGCAATCAGGATCACGGTATCACAGGATCAGGCTCACTATGATCCCCTCTATCAAATGGTATGGATTAGTCGTGCATATCAGCAGTTTTAACTAGTCCTCCAATTACAACTCAGGTTAGTTGTCTCCAGTGAGCTTAAATATATCAATCTTGAGCAACCCTAATTCTAGGAATCTGTCGTAAGGATTTTAGAAGTCACTAGCACCACCCAGTTCCTAACTAAAGCTTCCAAAATCTCAAGAAAACCACCCACAGAAAGCACTGATCATTTAGAATTTTTTCCTTCTAGTCCTTTAAACTTTTTAGATGTTAAAGCTTGTTAATAGGGGAACCAATGAGAAAAAAATTAACAAATCTAGTCATCACAAAATGCATTCTAAATCACCAAGATTACAAACCAAAGATGCCAATATTCTTATGTCTGGCAGTGTGGCTAATGCCAAAATCTCAAAAGAGATAACCATGGACCTAATATCCACAAAATACAGAAAACAATGTGATCCAGAGCTTCCAAAGTTCACATAGAAAGCAAGGTCATCTTTCAAGAATCCCCAAACAAGTGAAATCCATTCTCTATATCATTCCAATTCAGCTAGTTCGATAGTCAATATCCTGACTCTTTTTCTTTCTTCAAATTTATGGGAATGAAAATAAAAATCTTAAGGATGAGTGTGTCCCTTGAAGATGCCTAGAAATAACTCATAAAAGAAGGCCAAGTGAAAATGCTTCACGGAAGCCACCACTGGATCTTAAAAAAAGAAAGAGAAACTCTATTACACTTTCACCAACTTCAAGTTTTATAGATGAAGTTCAGGGAAATATGACAGCAGAAGATCCTCTTAAATTGACTAACCATAAGAATGACCAAGAGAAGTTATAAGCCTATGAGTTTTCGACTCCTTGACCATTACTGGTAACTTATTGAAAGCCCAGAAGCATTGTGTGCAGTAGGAAGGCACATTATTGTACTTGTGGATGGGCAGTTATCAGGCAAAGTACAGGATTGCCAATCACCCTCTAGGGCTCTACCTAATTTTTTCTGACCCAGCTAAAACCCCAAATACACATACAATTTTAAGAACTACATAGCAAAAGCACCAGAAAATACAATAGGTCATGTGCATGTTACAAAATGCAAAGACCACAAGTTAACAGTACACATTGCATTCAGCTTGCAAGCCAAATGCATCAAACATATGACCACAACAATCTACAGATTTTTTTTTTTTTTTGTGGGGTGGGGGGGGGGGGGTGTGCAGGGGGAAGTGAAGTTATATTGGACAATCAATGCATTAGAATGTTGTATGTTTATATATTACCAAGCAAGGCTATTTTGGACATGTAAATCAAGGTTACTCAGTTTTTATAAGTTTACAGAGATTGATCACTTCTAGTTGGGTCATTATAAAAGATAATTGTTCTCATTAAAAGATATTTAATCTGATATCCCCCATTCCTTTAAGTGAAAATTTTGAATATGTCATGACTATATTTTCAACTTGAAATAATCACCGATATTTATAGAAGACAGTCAGATGGACATCAAAAGAACTGCACCAAACATAGATATGAAGGGGAAATGAATGAATGGACATGACATACCTCTAAGAGATAATGAAGCACCAGCACAGAGTTGATAAAAGATATGATATGATCGTTCTCCAATGGCACATTGAACCACTCTTGACTGGAAGCAGTATAAAAAATTTAAAATACATCACGGGACAGAGCAAAAAACTAGTAAATCACACCAGGCAGATAAAGTACCTTCTCAAGTAAAACTGTCCACACATAAAAGTTGAGCAGGCAGAAACAAAACAAGGGTGCAGCAATCAAGGTCAGTTTGGAAAAATAATGGAAGAATATATAATGCGCAAGCAAAGAAAGTGATTCAAAGTAAATCTCCTTACATGTTTGAATCTTGGCACCAGAAATTTTCCCAGTTGTACTGAAATGAATTTCAATCAGCTTTCCCTGGCATTATATACAAGGATTTAATGGAAATATATAAAATCATTTTAACTTTTCATGTGAATGTTCTGCACATAGAAACAGGTAATTTAAATATTTATGAAGAGGCAGATTTCAGAAACCATCTACCTTATTCAAATCTAAATAATTAAGGTCAATTC
Source organism: Elaeis guineensis (assembly GCF_000442705.2). Classification (NCBI taxonomy): domain Eukaryota; kingdom Viridiplantae; phylum Streptophyta; class Magnoliopsida; order Arecales; family Arecaceae; genus Elaeis; species Elaeis guineensis. Next base: position 58,825,843 of record NC_025996.2, read on the forward strand.
AAGGATTGGAATAGAACATTACAGAATACAGATGATGACTCCCGAGATGAAAAATCATCAGAACTAAATAACTTACAAAGCGACTGGAATTGTCATTTCTTGACGTTTTTGCATTGCCAAATGCTTCTAGTATAGGGTTTGTCTGCAAGATTTCATATTCTATACCATTACCCCCTCCTACAGCAGCCAAATATTGCATTGCAATCTTTGCTGTTTCAGTTTTTCCTGCTCCACTCTCACCGCTAGAAAGAAGACCATGGTTAGTGAATTAAGTAGACAAGGATTTGCTTCATTAATTTCAATTCTGAACTTGAAATATTTAAAAAAACCAGGTAAAGAAATGAACGAATATAACAGATTTTCAAAATTAAAATATGAAAATTATTTATTAGTCAAAATAAAACATAATAATACAATTGGCATGTATTCTTACTCTTTCACATATTTTCCTCCCTACTTTAACTGCAGAAAATAGAAAGAACTCCTTAATAATAATAATAATAACAACAACAATAATAATAACAATAATAAACAAAAGCACTTTCATAATCTTTTATAAAGTTTATTTTATAGAATTCCGTACCGGGCCAAACTAGCCGATACACCCCGTACTGAGCCGGACCGGTGGGGAACCGGGACTGTTCGGCCAAGAGAAACGGTACACCAAAGAAGGGAGAGGGAAAGAGAGGAAGAGAGAGAGGAGGGGAGGGAGACATGACATGATGCCGCCGGAGGCCGGTGGTGGCCTGCTGAGGCTATCTGAGGGCCGCAGAGGCCTCCGTAGCTCGGCATCACCCGATAAGGCATTTAATCAAGCCAAAAAGAGAGAAAGAGGGAGAGCGACATACCAGAGAGGCGCAGCTAGCGGAGGGGCTGTTGAAGTTTGTCGGGTGGTCACCATGGCCACTGGGCAGCAGAAACTATGCGGACGGAGCCACGACTGTGAAATAGGGGCGATCGCCCCTATTCACACGTGGACTTCTTTTTAAAAATGAAAATGAACAAAGCGCAAATCCATTGCTAGCTTCATTATAATCGGGATTTTTAAAGGAAAAATCTAATGAAACAGGGGTGATCGGCTCTGTTTCACGCTCCCAATGTCGGAGGCCACGATTGCGCCATCCGACGGCCACGGCGGCCAGTCGAAGGCCCTCTGGTGGCTTTCCCTCCCTCCTTTTCTTTCCCTACCCCCCTCTCTCTCTATCTCTCTCTCTCTCGACTAAGTGGCGGATGAAGCGGAAGCCTTGCAGCCCTCCAAGCACGTCAGCGGCCCGCCTGTGGCCACCGGCAATGTCTCCTCCAGCCACTGCCTCCCCCCTTCTCCCTCCCCCTCTTCTCTTTCTCTCTTTTCCTCGTCCCAGTTTGCCTCTTCTCCTCTGTGTCACCTCATGCCAGTCCGGTCCAGTATAGACCCGTACCGATCTATACCACCAGCCGGTCGACACGGGCTCCGATATCGAGTCCGCGAATTTGAGTTTATTCTGCTATAAATATAATTTTAATTCCACAAGGATCTCGTGGCTTTATCATGGCCAATCTCAGAGTAAAAAAATAAAGTAACTAAGAGCATCCATTAAGTCACAATGCTGACAATCTAAATTTAATATCAAACAAGCATATTTGATGGCCAAATATTCCATGTGTAACCCATATGGGTCAGCTATACATTTTGAGCAGCTTCTATGTTCATGAATGTCTTAATCTTTGCATCTAGGATGCACCACACAACAATCAGTGATAGGTCACAATCTCCTCCTATAGCTGTAAGACAGAAACTCATAAAAAAATTTGAAATAAGGTTCAAGTTGTTATTATTTCAAGAGCTGAACAAGAAATATAAATTCTGAAATGAAAAATCAATTAGATATTCAAACCACCTGTGAATAAATGACTGACAGAAAATATTACAAATTTACAGTGTCCTGACTTATAATTTGTATTGGCCAACGGATTTTTCCATCAAAGATGATGAAGTGTCGGCAATTTTTATCATCTTTTTTTATATTATTCAACAACTCCAATCACATACAGATAGAATTTCTTCTACTCGGTGTCTAGGAAAGAAAACTCTGAAGGCACAAAAATGAGCAAAAGATAACATTTCAATTGTGCAAAACACAGCCAACAACAAAACAGAAAGAGCATCTGTTTCCTGTTTGCCACTTTAGTTCCTAATGAGCTGCTTATTTTTCTGAGTCTGCCCACTCTTTCAGTGATTTGAAAAGCATGACTCTGTTTTTCTTTTTGATATATTGCTAAATTTGACATGATGCATACATACAAAAAAGTTCACCCATTCACTTGAAACAAACATCATTTTATATATGTTATAATAGCATTTACTCTTACAAAAAGCAATAGAAAAAGGAGAACGCAGAAAATGCACTCTTTATTTAAAGAATACTGTAAAAGGAACTGCATGAGCATGACCTGCATTTATCAAAGAACTGGATAAAGAACTACCAACCTTATAATAATCGATTGATTGACTTCATCTGCAATTAAAACAACCAAAATCTAAGTCAAAGCTCAAGGCAGCTAAATATGCTAGATAAATTAAATGCTGCATTTGTGAAACAAATTGCATACTTGAGATAAATTACCTCTTATCATTTCACGAATGGCTGTATCAGCTATTGCATAAACATGCGGATTGTCCACAGCTTTTCGCCTATATGCTTCAATATAATCATTTCCATAAAGATGTACTTCTTTAAATGGATTGATAGCAACCAAAACGGGCCCTGCTTTAGTCTAAGTTGCAAGATGACAAGATTTTGTGTTAAGAAAATTTATAATGATAAATCTTTCAAGTCTATAGGGAGCATGACTTGATGAAAATACTCACATATATACTATCTTGGGAATATCTATATTGTAGGTTGTATAATACTGATGGTTCATTTAAATAACTGAGTTGCATAAGATCATCTGCACCATCAAGAATTTCAGGGTTGGCAGGTAACAGACTATCAGTGCTCAGCCTTAAAACCTGAAAAATGCAAATTTATATGACAAGCTGGAATATTGTATACGGGAAAAGACAAAGGTTCCTTAATATTGGGATTAGAAAATCTTACTTCACCCTCAGGAAGAGATAAAACAGATTCCGCCCCAGAAGTTGACAGTATCTTCCCTAATGCCCAATCACCATTCGTACACTGGCACCAAGCTTGAACCTTCTGAAACAATAAACTTCAAAATGTAGGTCTTCAAATCAATAGATAGTATGTTGATCATACCATACCAACAGCAGCAATTAATTTGGGGAAAAGGTATTTAATATTGCAGGAATCTAAATATAAATACTAAACAAGAAACCAGCATAAGTAACTGCAATTTCCAGAAGCCATTTGCTTGGTAGAAAAGATCATACAAGATTGTATATAGCAATTGACAATACATGCTGCTTTATTTAAACAAACAAATTCGTAACAACAAATTTGCCCATTGAAGACATTCAGAAGTTATAAGTATAAACGTTTATAAAGTATGAGAAAGAGACTTAGTTGCATCCAAGGTTTTAAATCCCATGAAACAAAGCAGTCCCGATTTTCCAATGGAACAGGACGCACCGTCGTCCAACCCCATCTTGATACTTGGGATAGAGGATGTCCCAAGATATCCTGATTGGAATGCTGGGATGCTAACGGAATGGCCCTATCCCGACACATAGGATAGTACCCCGTCCCAGTGTCCTGCAGGACATCCCGCTGGGATCTGAATCCTTGCTTGCATCAACTCTAAGTATGACCACTTAATCATATCATGTGGGGGATATGATAAGATTTTTAAGATAGTGATAAAAATGCAAGAGCTTATGTAGCATAAAACTTGACAATACCAATTCTTAGGAACCAGAATCATCAGCTCAAGCAAGGATAATTGGATTACAAAATAATCAAATGTAACCTTTAAATTCATATCCAGCTGTCACATTACCAAAAACAGTCCTCAAGAAACTTGTGCAGGAAACTGATGCACAGCAATGACAAGACAATAAATGGAATAGCACGGCAACATTGATGTGCAGAACAAATAAAAAGCTCTTGAATATAGAAAGCCTTAAGCAGAAATTTCTTCTGCCCGGATGCTCTAAGCTATGATGCCAAAGTTAGGATTAAGGCCATATACATCTGGTTGTAAAAGAAATATATTAGTATATGCACTGTCCTATTGTCAGAAAAGCTGCAGCTCTATCTACAGCTTGCTTCAGGAAAATTTGGACATGGGCATGGATTGAACAGCCTGATCAACATCATTCTCAAAGTATGGATCACAGTAGCTACTGAACAAACTGAGTGGTTCTCATGTTGTCTATAAATGAACTTTTAGACTTAGGATAATACCTAATGTAATTGGAAGGGTGAGACCTCAAATCAACTGCTAAAAGATCAAGAGGTCTTGAACTCAGAAGCATATAGAAATACCGCTAGGCAACTGGTCTCATAGATGTGAAAATAAGAGCACCAAAACCCAAAGAAATCAGAACTATCTTTGATGAGGATTTCTTGCAAATAGTGGGCATAATCGTTAGAGATAGGAAATATCATCTTAAGGCAACATTCCATTTTCTTATTATCAGCAAGGAGGTGGGGATTTGATATACTGAAGAACTAATCCCAAAATAATCCCCCGAAGATTCACTTTTTTGACAGAATGGAAACGCTAAGTATTACTACATGAGCGAAGGCTAACAGTTAAAAGAAGACAAAAAATTCCACAGTAGAACCCTCGATGACAAGGCTAACACAACACTGGAGATACGGACGGATCACCGTGCATGGCTTGCAAGGTAGAAGCCTACTAATGGATCCTTAGATTGAAGTTGGATGGATAGCCATGGTTCCCAGCACAATGTGCTAAAGCTAAAAATGTGACTCCATTAGAAAGAAAGTAGAGCAAATAAAAAAAGTTACAGAAAAAGTTCCACATTAAGAAAACTGATACAACCCATGAGGCGATGGAGCCAATCTATATCAATGACACAGTGACGAATACGAGGAAGAGTCGAATGGACAATCGGACAAATTAAAAAAGGTTGGTCCCAAATCTAGCTAATTAAGTTAAAAATAAATTTCCCAATCTCAATGGAAGCACATAAATATAAGTAGAAATTGTTACTCAAAATTGATTAAAAAAAAAATCCCATCTTTAGCCATTTACTACGAGACCTATCCATGCTCCTGAATTTTTTGTCCTTTTCTTAATAATAAAACACGTGTTCAGAGAATAATGGAACAATGGTGTAAATTTAATTCTTACAAGCGGAATTAACAAAACCATAGATGTAAAAAAGAACCAAAGACTTACCTTCTTCGCGCCATAAGAACTGGTATCGCTCCACCTAGACTCAATTGTGGACAGAGAAACCGCAGGCAACCGAGAACTCACATCCTCAGATGAAGCATCTTCCTCTCCTTCGAAAGATCTCTCCTCCCTGGAAGCCGTCCTCGAACTGTACGGCGAGTCATCATTCACCTCGAGACTCCCCGTGTCCTCTTCTTCCAAAGGAGCAACATTTGTCTTCGACTCCTTCGACTCGTTCTTGTCGCCGGCTTCCTTCATGGATGAAGACTTGGAGGAAGGCGAGCCTCCGGCGTTTCTAAAACCTTGGGACAGCGATTTCGTGGACTGGAGCGGGAGCGTGGAGCGGGATTTCACCCTAGATCTCTCCGGCTTGGACTTCTTCAAGCTCGGTGCCCTTCGGGACCGCATTTCAACGGACGCCATTCGATCGGACGATCCCAATCTCTTCCCTCCCTGATCCCAAACCCTAGGTAACTTCCACGATCGATCTTCCCAATTCTTACGAATTCTTGCCGTGTTCTACTACTCTTCCCTCAAGATTCTTATCTTCAAACCCCAGAACAAATTCAAAAAACAAAAGAAAATCCAACAATAGATAAACGTGGACGATCTCCCTATCTAAATCACCACCACGAAGTGAAAAAATCCTTTAAAAGAAAAAAAAAAAAAACCAATATTTGATGTTGAGGACGGTGAGAAAACGGGAAAAAAAAAAAATCAAGAAAAATTTAATGAGCAGATTGGAAAAAAGAAGGAATTGGGAGGGATTAAAGGGGATGGGCGATGGAGGAGAGAGAAGGAAAAGGCGCGTGGAGAGAAAGGAAACAAGAAACGGCCTTCGTTTCCACTTCTACTGTGTTTTCCTTCTATAAAAAAAAATGATTTATGGATCGAACCGAGATGGAGTAATAAAAATAATAATAATTCGTTTGGTAGAGAAAGCTGAGGCTCGTCGACGGTCGTTACAGCCTCAGCATTTTTTATGAAAGGTTTTATAGCATGTGGTCGGGTACCGTCTACGATTCCAAAACCCAGTTAACGGCTAGGCGTGGACGACTAATTTACCCTTAGCCTTCTCTTATAAATGACTGAATCTTTTATAGGGAAAATATGTGTCACTTTAAGAATAGGAAGGGTAAAAAAGGAAATCCGGGAGATGAGGTGGCGGGGAGGCCCGGGGAATTCATGCGGCCCTTCGACGAAAGGGTGGAGTACGCAAGGGGAGGAAGACAGAGACCGACCGGGTGGCCCACGTCATGGGCCCCTTTTCAACTATATCCGTCACTAACTGATCCGACGGCAAAAAGGAGGCTTTCAAGTTTACTTGTATTTTTTCCTTGAGTTTGCTGGGAACAGCCGGCAAAAAGGAGGCCTGCCAAAGGCTGCCAAATCGCATTTGAATTGCCGTGCCTTCGCCGTTTCCAATCGACCCTGCCAACGTGCTTATAAAACCCCTGACCGGTTCCAATAATGTTAGCACGGTAATTGCCAAAAGAAAAAATGAAATCCAGTTTGATACAATCATTAATATTAGCCATTAAGATTTTGGTTGTTTATCATTTTATAGAAAAACAATGGTGGCAGCTTTTAATTAATTTGATTATATCTATTTTAAGGTTGCATGCAACTACCATCATAATGTGTTTCAGTGAAGTGGCACCCAAATGATAAGATGAATTAAGGTCCCTGGTCCCACTTGGTAGTTGGGGTATCTTGATTCAGGTAGGGTCCTTGGATGTGTGCTCCTTGACTATATGTGACACACAACAAATTAAATATTAGTTATTCTCATTTTTTATGAGTATTTGTTCTTCCACTTATAGATATCATTTCAATGAAAATATGATTGGATGGCGAATCATCTTGCCTATTAATGAAAATATGACTAGATGGCAATTCTTATATACATATACCATTCGGGTGGGTTTTTAAGTGATCATAATGAGCAGTACAATATTGCATATAGCAACCATCATATCAAATCATATTTTAAAAAAAGAAATTAGTATAGTGCTGGGTTTACCAATAAGTCATATGCAAATTTGATATAAGATTTATGCCTATATTTGATTCCTGAATAATTTTAAGCAATATATTTAAATATAATTTTATTTAAATATATAGGGATTTATTTCTTATTAATCAGCTATAGCTTTTCATCAGTATCCCTCTCTTTTGAATCTTTGGTAGGTTTTTGAATAAATTTAACCCTAATATTCAAATAACTCTATTCAAAAAGATAATTTATATTTTATTAATTCAATTAAATTATCTATCTCCTATCACAAATAGTTTTAAGACTCGTTTCATTCACAAGAAAAGATGGACAAAAGTATGATCAATGGGAAAATAAAAAAATTTCTCTTATTTAGTTGAAGTTTTCAAAAAAAAAAATTAAAAAATAGTATTTCTACCAGAATAAACTTCTTATGTTCCATGAGAAAGAAAACTTCATATAGGATATGAGTTTTTGGCTTTTCCGCATAAAAAAATTTGGATCTTTTTTTTTTCAAAAAGTGCACTTAAAGCAATAAGTTAATGGGATAAAGTTTTTTCTTTTATAAAGGATATAATAATTGCTCAACCAAACAAAAGATATTCTATAATTTATCACTTTCATATTACTAACCAAACATAGCAAAATCACTTTTTTAGGTATTATTCTTAGAAATCTGCTTCATAAGAATAATATTCTAGTGAGAGAAATTTTTTTTCGCGAATCAAACAAACCCTTAAGGATAAATTATAACAACACCCTTTCAAATTTTTGTGATTTATACTTGCACCCAAAAAATCTTAATTTTTTTGATTAGACCATAAAAGTTACAAATTAGTTACAGTGTACCCTAGCCATCCAATAGAACTCCAATGCCATTAACAATAGATGAGAAATTACAAATTTACCCTTTCATTTTAAAATAAAATTTAGGAAAAAAACCATCCCACACCCTAGTAATCCCTGGTACCCTACCTACCACCTTTTTTTTCTCCTCCTAATTGGGCATTGGAGCTATCCCTCACCTTTCCATTCTAGTCGAGCATCTAACATATAATCCTTTTAGCCCAACTATACCCTCCACCATTTTTGCACTCTCATTTCCTCCTCCTTATCTATTTTGACTCCTATCCTTTTATTTCTCTCCCAACTGCTATCCTCCTTCCACCCTTTCATAATATAACTGAGGTGAAAGTCGTACCCTACCAGTACGTTGATAAGTTAGAGGATATTCCCATAATCCTCAAATAAGTAAGAGGATTTTAGGATTCTATGTATTTTTATTTGAATATTGCTAAGTGTTATTTAGTTGGTTTGAATGTATAACGTTATAAAAATTTTGAGCATTCTCTTCAAAGTTACTATCAATTGTTGTTCAAAGGGAGACATAAAGGCCTTGTCTTCGTTATACTCTTCTAACAAATAGACCTATGGAGACCACAGTCTCTATAGCAAAATATTACCTCCATTCTTTTCAAAATGTTAGAGGTCCATGAGGTAGGATTATCCCTCAAAAGTTGCATAATCTAGGTGCTATCTTTTAAGATTCATCAATCAATATGCTTCTAGTTTAAGTATCATCAATCTGCAGTATTATAGGATCTTATAAACATGCACAATAAGTTAATTTTTGGTTAAATAACCCATACCTTATAGCTAAGTTTATAATTTTATAACTACATGATTGTTTATGTTTGGCTTTATAGCTTTATTACCACATGACCTTATGGTTTCTATACTTGTTAACATTGTTATTTCATGAATATAGCATTGCATTTGAGCTTTTCACTTTCGAGATCCACCATAGAGGTTCCCTTCATTTCGTTCCCATAATGTAGTATTGGTGTTATTATGAGCCTGATTGAGATAAAGAATGTGACCAAGGATCTCAATTACTAGAAGATTGAATAATTTTATTATTTAGTCTCTGGGCAGTCAGTGGAAGAGGGTTTAAGGACTTAATAATGATACTGATGTATTAAAGATGATAGAGGATACAAGAGCTATAGGCAACGTATCAATATATGTAGAGCATAGTATAGATGAAATTGATTTGGATCTAATAGACGCACCCCCACCATTGCCATCCACTTAGAAAGATGAAGAAATAGAACCTGTTCATCATGTTATACTACAAGATAATGCTCCAAAGCATTCTAGAAAAGAGAAGGATTTAATAAATATAAAAATAGAAGAGTAAGGAGAAAGGTAACACATGAATAAGGAAGAAGGTCCGGTAAAAGGCCTTACAAGAAGAAGTATAAGAAAATAGTGGCAATGATGGTGACTGTTATATGGATGACTTTAAGGAGAGATAAAAGGGGGGATGACCTCTTTGAGCATTATGTTAATGACTCCATTATTGAGACAGAGGTCCAGAGACAACAGAAAAAAGATACTGAAGAACAAAATAGGCAAGAAACTAGACAAGCAGATAATGAGTTGATTGGTAATGAAGTTAAGTTACTTGATAACTATTTATGGAGCAAAACCTCTCATATTAACTATCTCATCTTAATTTTTAGTACTTTATTTCCATGCCAACAAACCTCTTACTTTATTTCCACCCACAAAGCAGCTAGGCATCATATCAAGTACTTTTTCCTTAATCTGTAGGCCTGGATCTTATTCTCTAGACTCTTATATTTCTGCATCAGCTTGCAAATCACCTCTTTAGAACATGGTAAGAATGGTGGATCATGCCATTGAGAAAAACTACATCCTTATCTTCTTACATGCATTACCATGTTCAAAAGATTTATAAGAGATCTTGCTCAAAAAAATAGTTAAAAACTATATTTTTTTATGTAATATGCGAACACCCATAAAATTGTTGTTTGAGATTAGTTGTATTCAATAAGGTGTTCAATAAAACCCTCAACTCGTTGCAAAAAATGGGAAAGGGCTGAGGGGAACTTTGGTCAGAGTTTTAGGAGGAGCTTTGAGTAGAGTTCATACTTAAAGCCATGGATAATTTTCAAATTCCTCTCTTCTTCTTTTGCTTTCTCCTCTTTTCTTCTCCTTCCACTCTCACCTCCTCTCTTCTCCCTTCACTCTCCCCTCCTCTCTCAAACTCAACTAGATTGGAAAAGCATTTGTTTAGAATGAAAGAAAGAGGAATGTAAAATTGCCACGTGATCTTCATATGACTCCACCTATTCCCACCAAAACACATCATTTTCTCTAATCTAGCCAATAAAGGCATTGTTAGTATGTCATGTCTACACTTATCTCATATGGCAATAATATATTCATGGATCCAGGTAGAGACGGATGGCTATGATATATCACAACCAATTTATAAGTTTTAGGATCTAATTGATAAAATTGAAACTTTTGGAATACAAGTATAAATCATGAAAAATTGAAGAGATCTCTATAATTTATCCTAATTTTAATGTAGCTATATAAAGCAGAATAAGTGACAAAAGATACTTTACAATTTTTCTTTTCAAAAAGCTTCTCATTTTTGGGATTTTATTCAACTACACAAAAAATATATTTGATTGAGCAAAAATTATTTAGATAGTGAATTTTAGTCAAGTTTATACATTCGAAAACTAAACGGAGCCCAACACCTATAACTAGATTCATATCGAATTAAAATATGCTTTTCTCTTAAAAAAAAAAAAACGTGTCCTACATCTATCTAAACAACATATCCCATCTTTGAGACTTTATTCAAAGAAAAGTTATTCTTTAAGTACACTTGAATAAAGCTGAACTTTATTAAAATTTATCCATATTTATCCAAAATAATATCCCCAACATAGTAGGCTGGTCAAAGTTGCTTATGTCAGATACAATTGTTTTAGAAATGTTTTTGTATAATATTTTTCATACAAAATCCTTTTTTATCTCTACCACTTTTTAAGAGAGAAAAGATTTATCTTCGACATTATTTTAAAAAATATAACACACAAAATCAGGAATAATTTGTGACATAACTTTTCATAAACATAACAATTCCTTTTTCTTTTATTTTGGGACCAAACATAACTGGGTTGACCACTTCCATTTTGGAACCAAATACGGTAGAAATCCCATGTCTACATATGTGTCACAAGATTGACCATTTCTATAAAATGTTTCTTACATAAAGAAGATTATATCATATACTACATGCACCATGTGATCATGCATGCAACCAATCACAATCACTCATTTCTATGAACCTCATTCATCAAATACTCATTTCATACATAGGATTGCTACAGGAATGAATAAGTGAATAATTACATGCACAGCCACATGTACTCAGCATTGGGTTAATTTCTCCAAGATCATTTCATATCTTCTTGTCAGATCACAAGTTCTACTACGGTGTTGTTCCCAAATGCATGCACAATAAATAAAGTACAATGCACCGCAAATCTGAAAAGTGGCGCAGCGTTTGTCGCGAGTTGGAATTTCAAATTACCAAACTCATTTTTTAATCCAAGTTTAAGCTTAGTATCAAATGGGACATATCTTTTGTTAGCTCCACCATATAAGCTGCAGCCCACATGAATACATGATCGAAGGGGTGGATGTTTGTTGTTTACCCAACTCCACAGACTACCAAGTGGTCCACCCCACAACCAACATTATTATAAGGTTCTCCAGAAGATATATTTTTTTGCTCAGAGGTCAAGAGATGCAACATGCTTTTATACCAGATGTTCAACATTCCAGACTATTGGGTAGATTCTAAGTCTTCACTGCCTAGTTAGCTGTTCTCTACCATGTGTCTGTCTTAATTAAGAGTATGTTAATATGTCAGAGTCGGTGCAAGCAGTTAGTTAATCAACAGAGGGTGCTGGCCGATCTTGTCATGCTTCTTGTTTTCTATTGCAAGGGGATTGAAAGAAACAGGGGTCAGGGGATTGAAAGAAAGAGGGGGATCTTTTTTTTTTTCTTATTTGAACTGAAGAAAGAAACAGGGGGATTGAACGACACAAGCATGTGGAGGAGACCAGGAACCGCAGACCAAACACCTGTCGTCCATGACACTGCCCATAATGCCAATGGGACTGCACCCTTTTCTTCCTTTATCCATCAGGGCAAAACCACTAGAGTGCACAAAGCAAAAGTGAGAGTCTTTCCTCTAGAATTCAGGTCAGAGACATCTATCAGATGTGGAAGCTTACATTGAACCGCTTTCTCACATTACAAGCCACGTCATCGAAGTTCTTGGACAAGACCGTGTCACTATTATCACCACCGTCAATCGGACAAGAGGCGACCAGAAACCCTCTCACAATTTTCACAACTCAATTCTGGGCGTGGGAACCAAAGTGAGGAGAGAAACTGAGAAAGAGAGAAGAATAGATGAATTGATTCAAGCTGGGGCTCTACGACCAATTTATAAGGTGGATTCCCGTTCTTAGAGGAATCTAAACTTGCAGACGGATATCCTTATGCATGTTTAGAGCCGAGTTCAACTTCGGTATCAAATTTCAAACAAATTCTTACCTCAAAACTTTCAATTCATTACTTTCTTTCATATATCTAATAAGGTGTGCAATTGACAAGAAGAACAATGATAATGGAGCATCATGTTAAAGTTTCTAACTACTATGGTGCATATTGTGTCAAGGCTCCGAAGGATGCTGGTGTGGCCGAAGACAAAGGACTGTCCGAGCATCGTGACATTGAAAGGGACCTCTAATAGAAGTCTATATATACCAGAGGTTCTTTAGCACAGAACCCTCCGATACTTAAGTCAATCGAAATTTGAGAACACTAGAAGAGAGAGAATATTAGCTTACCTCGAAGATCCCCCCATTACCTCTTTATATAAAGATGGAGATGTAGGCTGTTACGTAGGCCAATAGGCCAGATCATGATCTATTAGGCTATTAGGATAGAGAGTCTATCTACTAAGTTGTTAGCCCACGTTTTAGGAGTTTGTTGAAAAAATTCCAACTTATTGCTCACGTGATTGAATAGGGTGGTAGTCTCAAGTCGGTATGCATCCAAGGCCCTAGTTCGGATATGTCATCATTGGTGTCGGTTGTGAGAGGTCATCTCATGTGGTTGGTAAAGTCCCAACCTTGAGGTCAGTGAGTGCCCATGTTAGGAGGTCGGATGGGAGTCAACAAGATTATTCCCCTTTGATTCTCCATGGTGATCTTGATGAGTCATCGACTGTAGTCATCCGTGCTAGACAGATTATAAGGTCAATGATAGAGAATTGATGGCTTTGGCATGTGGCCAAGAATGACATTTGAGGACGAAGTCCAATGAAGTTGTCCACTCCATTATTAGAACGTCTGGATGATGTTTGTCATTTAGATTTCATCTCGATACTATAGTCGATCTAAAGAATATATCCAAGGATGAGATCCGAGGATAATACCCGAGGTGGTTCAACTTCATAACACTTGCTCCCCACTTCCTAGTTTGAAGTGGTTGTTTCAGATAAAGAAAGTAGTAGTCCTCAAAAAATATTCTCGACACATGTTCGAGTTGGCGAATCTGAGTTGTTTGGTTTTTAAGCAAGCCATCGCTTCACGATCCACACCTTAACTATTCCAAAAAAATTCGGCACTTTGAGGAACCTAGTGCATTTATGAGGGACAAGCTGCTCAAGGTGGATCATTACTTCTACTTTGTAAGGCTGAGAGTCGACAGTTATGGTCTAACCAATTGGAAATTATCGTCTACTTTGTATCGTTTCCAAAGAAATTAAATCTAGGAACTGCCCTTTGGACCTTCCTAGACTTGCCATGTGATAGGTCGTGATAAGTTTCAAGGCATCTTTTGTGAACTGTCCCATGAGACCGAAGGGCCGTGAGGTTCATTGCTTCACATTTGGCCACGTGGTGTGATCTAGCAATTTGATAACCGGATCCACACTGTTTAAGATCTGTATAAATAGACCGTCTGTCTGGTAGAGTTTTTTGCCATCCAATTGCTAGCTACCTTTCTGTCGCAATGCTTATCAAAGAAAATGCTTTCTTCTCTTTGTTAGCCATGAAGCAGTGGATTGTGAAGCAGGTGATGAAGAAGAAGATGGCTTCTTCCTATAAGAAATCCTTATCCAAAAGGATCAGAAGTGCTGAACTTGAGCTCTCTATTGTTAGTGCCTCGACCATCTCAGGCCCCTCTATTGAATTGGGCTCCATCTCCCCCCATAAGGCAAGGGGTGAACCCCCTCTTGCCCAGAGGCAGTGATGGGTCTCATAACTCTTCCCTATAGATTTTTGATGTGGTTCGAGATTGCTGCATTGAGGAGTTTAAGGTTTCGGTGGCCTTTGAGGAGATCACTGACACCTTTGTTGCTACCTTGATTTAGGACTTTGAAGATTGCAAGGCCTGCTTGAAGTGGATGGTCCCAAAATTGGACCTTAGGTGCCTCTGCCCCAGTAACAGTGACGAGGAGGTCAGAGCATTCTCACTGGATGAAGATTAGATCTTTATCTTTTTGTATCTATTTTCGAGTATCTTCTTTTTGGCGCCTTTGTGTAAAAAAGTTTCAATTAATAAAAAATATATGTTTTCATCATATTTACCTTTTATCTGAATGTTTTCATTTCTTTATGTTGTCGGTGCTTGCTGGCTTGACTTTAGATGCCAAAATTTCTATAGTCATTGGCTTCGGATGAAATCCAAGCTCTACTCATCATTGTGTGCTAATTCTTCTTAGTAGAAGTTGTAAGTCAAGATCATATGTTGCCCGATAAAGACTTTCGAGGTCTATCTCGAACTAACTTTTTGGCCACACTTGTCAAGTCATTTGTTGGTTGATTTTTGACCTCGAAATTTATCATCAGATTATTCTTGAGACATTCGCTTGTAAAGGTCCTAACTTGGATCAGGATATCTTTTCATTGCTGGATATTTTTTGAAGTTCGGTTGTCTTATCCAAAGTTTATCCTTTTCGGATGGGGCTATTCTTGGAGTTATGTTTTGCTGATATAGATTGCCAAAGTCTATGCCAACATGTTGGGTAGATTTTGTCAAGTCGATGACTTAGGTTATGTCCTTAGATCCATCTTGAAGATTTCATTTGTGGGGGTCCTAACTTGGGTCAGAATATCCCTCATTTATTAGTGCCATGCCGAATAAAATTTTAGAGATCTTAGCCATAGCCAAGATATCTCCGAGAGATTAGTCCTCCAACCTAGTCGTAGGGGTTCAATTTGGTATTTGAATACCCTATAATCCTTGTTGTCATCGTCCTATTGAATATAATTCTATAGGTCTCGACTGGAGCTAAGATATCTCTAAAGGTTCATGTGATAAAAAATTGTACCCATTTGGCTGCTCAGAATGCATGATTTGTTGTCGGATCTTGTTTGACCTTTTGACTTGTAAAAATCTTGAGAAAAAATGATTTTATTGATGTGATTCAAGTAATTATCCCCCTTATTTATAGTATATCTGAAAAT
Organism: Elaeis guineensis; assembly: GCF_000442705.2. Taxonomy (NCBI): domain Eukaryota; kingdom Viridiplantae; phylum Streptophyta; class Magnoliopsida; order Arecales; family Arecaceae; genus Elaeis; species Elaeis guineensis. Next base: position 58,841,524 of record NC_025996.2, read on the forward strand.
TCTTAGAGTTTCAAGTTCGAGGAATCTAAGTGCTATCAAGGGTCTCCATCTTATATGCTCCAAGTTGGATCGCTTCTGTGGCCTAGTATGGTCATTCCCAGTTTGGGACCAATTTATCTTGTTCTGTGGATTTGGATACTTCGGCTTGCTTAAGGACGAGGTCATCGGGTTGGAAAGTCTTCAGTCTAACTTGGGTATTGTAGTAGCAGGCTACTCATTGCTAGTATAATGCTATTTTGATGGCTACTCTTCCTTTTATTTCTTCAAGCAGATCCAGACTTGCTTAAAGCCAACTAGGATTCTTCTACTCATCATAGAGGTCGAATCTAATTGATCGTATTGCAATCTCGACGAGAATAACCACTCCAGCTCCAAATATGAGGTTGAAGAAAGTTTTCCCAATTGCCATCCAAGGTGTTGTTTGGTATGCCCATAGGATGTTATAGAGTTCGTCAACCCATATTTTCTTTTGCTTGGCCGAGCTTGGTTTTTAGTTCTAACAGAATAGTACAACTGGTCACCCTGACCTCTCCATTAAACTGTGGATGTCCGATCGAGGTGAGCCTACGGTCGATGTGGAGCTCTTAATAGAAATTCTTAAATTTTTGATTGTCAAATTAGCACCTGTTGTCAGTGATGATAGCTTATGAAAGCTCGAATCCATAGATGATCAACTTCCCAACAAAGTCTTCAACTTTTGCCTCGATAATTTGTGCCAAGGGCTCGGCTTTGACCCATTTTGGTAAAATAGTTGATTGCTACGATCATGAACTTTCTTTGTCCAGTTGCTTGTGGAAATGGTCCGAGGACGTCGATTCCCTATGTAGCAAAAGGGCAAGAAACAACAATTGATGTGAGTTCAACTGTCGGTCTTCTTTGGATGTTGATATATTTTTGACATTGCTTACATTGTTTGACGAGCTCAATTTTCTCCTTCTGTAAGGTTAGCTAGTAATATCCTTGTCGGATGAGCTTAGAAGCTAAGAACCTATCCTTAAAATGATTATCGTAGATGTCTTCATGTATTTCCCAAAGAGCATAATCAGGCTTAGAGAGATGTAGACAATAGAGTCAAGAAAAGAGGACTTATTGTAAAGTCTCCCATCAAGGTACATGTACCACGATGCTTGTCATTTGATTGCCCAAGCTTAAATGGGTTCAAGAGGTAATTTTTGAAAGAATAATGCCCTGCAAGCCAATCGCATGGAGATGCGAAGAGACTTTTCTTTATTTTTTTCTACTCATTTGCATGATATTAGTTATTTTGATTTATGAGGTATTGTATTTTATCATTTACTGTATCATATTTTCATGATTATGATAAACCCCATAGATTAGGATAATGATTTTAGGACCATGATGAGATCATGCCAGCGAGATCTAAAATCTTGATAGTCCCAATCCAAAATATTTTCAGTCGTTGGATCATCGAGTCAGAGATCGATGATGTCGATAAGACTGGTATATCCTATATATGTTCGATGGAGATGGTGGTTGATCTCACAATCACTTTTGTGGTGACACTAATACAAAGATGTAGGTGCTCATTAGAGAATGAGTTTACTGAACTGACCTACAGGAAGAACATCTGATAGAGCCTTACAGTATGTCGACAGATGGTTCTCTAGTAGGAGTGGTGCAAGTGATCCTTTGATCTGAGATAACTATAGTACCTTGTGTACATGGATCCTTACTTTGGTTTATTCTTTAGCACATACTTTGAGATATGTGTGGGATATTTTGGGTATAGTGAAGTGTGCATGAAAATTATGAGTGATCAATAAGAAATCGATCACTCCTTATAAGAGGAGATAACATCCTATGTGATCTCGTAGGATGGTGACTCTGAGAGTCTTTAGCCAGAGTAGGGATGAATAATAAAAATAATTTCTACTGATTCATCAATGGAGTCATCATCATCAGATCAAGATACATATGAATAGATATTTGGGCTTGACATGATTCCATGTCCATGATCTTTTCAAAATATTGTGTGATCGAAGGATTGAATTGCACGATACCTCACCACAGAAGGATAATTTTGATATTTTTATCAAATTTTAAATCTTTCAGATAGTCATGATACATTATTAGACATCAATCTTGACTTATGGATTCATCAAAATTAAAAAAATTTGATTTGAAAATCAATTAGAAAGAGTCCTAGTTGATTAGGACTCTTGAGCTAATTTAATCTAATCGGATTAGGGTTATGTCACGAGTCTGGGTCCACTGCTGACTAGATTTGAAACTCAATGGATCATACACAATAGGAATTTGATCTTGATTCAATCTATTTAGATTTCTTGTAAATCCAATGGGTTAATTGAATTGCTAGCATATGAATTAACTCAAGTTTTCAATTGGGTTCAGTGCAAAAGTATTTGTGCTAACCTTAACTTGTTGCCTTGACCAAATATGATTGGGTTTGAACTTATAATTAAATAGGTAGTTTATTTGATTTTTAATGGAAGAGTTTCATGTGAATAAACCTCCTCCATGCCAAAATCACACACATAAAATAAATTGGCATCACATTTATTTTGGGCATTAAAGATGGAGGAATCCTTCTCATCTACTCTTAATTTCCTTACATATTCCACACGTCCCATTATTTTGTGTGACATCAGATGATGCCTTGGGATATATGGGCATGGAAGAGGAGAAGGAGTCCTAGGAAGGAACTCCATGCCAAAATTTATTTGGGATGCCTCATGTTTTGTGTGAAGAAATGGAAGAGTCCATTTCATGTCAAACTCTAAAATTCCTTATCATTTATTCCATGCGTTTCTTATTTCATCGTGTCATATGATGGCTCTTTGAATTATGGGTGTAGAAGAAAAGAAAGAATCCTTCTCTGGCAAGGAGTTTGAATGCCAAATTTATTTGGGACGCTACATTATTTTGTGCATTATGGAAGTGTCCATCTTATTATGGACTCTTGATTTTTCTCACGCCATTTCCTTTTCCCACATGCCATATGATGGCATTCAGATTTTTCATGCAGAGGAAGAGTCCTTTACAAATGAAAATCTTCTTATTCCATGCCATGACCCTTTAGTTTTCATGCAAAAAAATAAATTAGAGCATGTAAGGATTAAGGGATGCCAAGAGTTGGCGTCCCATGGTGTCGCCCTTTATTTCCTATAAATAGGGGTGCTACAATCAAGTTTTACATGCCAAATTGGGCTAAGAATAGGCATGGAAATGGAGAGAAAAATGATAAGAAAAATATGGATAAGGACAAAAGAAAAAGGAAAAGAAAAATAGAAAGGAAGGGAAGAGAGAAAATGAAAAGCATGAGATGCTTGTCCAAAAATCAGGTTGTTCATGTGTTGAACATATAATCTGATTTTTGTGTAGTGAGATCCTTTGAAAAAAGATTCTTAGAGTGATCTTAATAGAGGTCATGAAGGCATACAAGTGATGGTGCAATCCGTTCTTATGAAGGACGATCGGCAGCGCGTTTGGAAAGAAGGCTGCAACACCATGTCAAATTGGAAAGGGCCCTGATCAGTCTCATGTGGATCACCATTGGAGAGCTTCTACTTTGGAGTCTCATGGGGATCTCAAGATTACCAGTTCGTGATCTTTATGTTGGTATATGGCTTTTGATCTTCTCTTATTATGTATGCTTATGTTATTTGATTGCAATCATCAAGGTGTTCCTAGGGCTTTTGTGTTTCGGTAATCTAGTTTAAATGTTAAACTTATTTTTAATTGTTAAATGCATGTAAAAATTTATAAAATTTATATTTCACTATATCATCGAAATCTAATAGTGGTATCAGAGCCATCCTTGATTGATTCAATCAAATTTTATGTTATTTTTATGATATGGATTAGATCCAGTTCAAACTATGTCAAAATCAGATTTTTTGATTGATGTTTAAATGATATTCTTGATGCATTTTTGTAAATGATAAATGTTACAATCTATGATCGAACCTTGGACATATAATTTTCATGATTTTTAGACTTGTGTGACAAGTTTTAGGTCAGATCCCATGATCTAATTTTTGATGGAATTGAAATCCAGTGCATGTGATGTGCGAAGCCTTAGAATGATACATATGGATGTACATTACCAAGAATTAGGATTCTTGCATTTGATGCATTTACCTAAGATCCAAGGGTCGACCACCATATTATTGGGCACTCACCATTGTGGGTCGACCATCTTGGTTGTTGCTCGAGGTATGTGTGGAGCCGAAAAATTTGATCATGGAAAGGATGCATCAGACGTGGATTAGGGTTTTTATCGATGGATTTGTTTAACTATAATTCATTTGATCTAATAAATTTTAAATTAATGATTATAGATTAAATCAAATTCATAGTCCTAATTTGATTAGAAATCATATTTAATTTAGATTGATCAAATTGTCATTTACCTAATTTGATTAGGATTTAAGTTATGGTTGACTAAATCTATGTTGACCTAATTGAATTAGGGTTAACCTAAGAATTGATCTACTTAACTTAAATGGATGACAAATGATTGACTTAAAATTAATATTGGGTCAAGTGTTGAACCCAAATAAAAAACCCTTAGATGGGTCTTATGCCCATATGTTTAAACATCTCCTTTGACACGTGTATGAATGATATCACAACTAAGATAACATGAGATGTTCATTATTTTATTTTATAATTGTTATAAAAATACATGTTGAGTGGTTATGGACTATGGTGCATCCATGTGATGGATGTATGCATGAATGCTTCCTTATTGACTGATTATATAAATGCATCTGCAAGAGTTGTAATAGGGGCTGGGTGCCCTTGATGCATTGTATTATCAGCTGTGTTTTTTTTTCTATGCTCCCAACTATTGATTGAAACTTTTATATGTTGATGTAAAATTATAGAAAAAAAATATTTAAGAATAGATAGAAATTATTTCTTGCTCTTTTCAAATAAAGATCAAGCATTCATGGTAGACTTCATGGAGATAAAGACTAGACTACTAGGTAATTGGAGAGCAGAGGCACATTAAGATTGACTATGAGATGGTTCAATCTATAATGCATCTAGGGTTAGACCCATAGATCATCCTGTGACTCGGATGATTTTTCTAAAGTCCATAACCATTAGATTTTCTTTTTATGCTCTTACATGTTGGTAGTTAGAATTTAAATAGCATATGATGCATGTATATGTTTAGGATGTGCATGAGACCTAAATCTCTCATATAAATTATATTAAGTCATAATAACGAAGTGTTAAGAACACTACCCATGCCTTCCTTCATGCTAAGCCTGTATTATGTCAAAAATCATAGTAGACTTGTTGTGCTATCCACAAAGCTTGCTATGGGAACTGATTTGATACTTTCTTGGTGCATAATGAAGCTAATGATATTTAGCTCATACTAAGTCAATAGAGTATGTCAAAAACTATAGTGAGTTTGTTGTGCTATCCATAAAACTTGCTATAGTGATCGGTATGATGTTGACTTAGTGATGCTTATGGCATTTTCTGATAGTGCTACCTTATTATGCTATCTACAAGAGTAGTATTATTCAGATATGACCATATAGGATTGAAAGATATGACTTAACTAAAATACTATAGTTTATTGTACTATTCACAAGACTATAAATATTTTAGAGGTAAAAGTTATATTGAGAGTTGTATGAGATGCAATTGGTAAAATGTTACATATCCTTGAACTCATAGGAGCTTGTTATGCTATCCACAAGATTTTTTATGAGAAATTGGGATCTCAACTCTACTAAAAAACTTCATGATAGGTTTCTAATTTTCATACTTGAGGGCTATGAAATTTGCTAAAATATTGAAAGACACAATTAGATAAAAAATCTCATCTAACTTGTGCATGTCATCATGAGTAGTCCTTGTACGTTCTTATATACATATCTGCATCTTCACTATCACTGATGAGATAATCTTAAATTGACAGAATTTTATGAAATGGTTGAGAAAAAAAAAGTGAAGAATGTCTTCACTATGGGTATCTAATTTCATATACAGCAATGATGAGCATTAGAAATAAATTGTAAGAGCTATCTTGCAAATGTGAAGCAATAGCAGAATACAAAAGTTGCATCTACTAAAAATTTGTATATGATACAAACTAATTATCATTGAGTATTTTAACTTTAAAATTTTGGATATGTGATATCTTATATAGGTTCCACTTAGGCAAAGTATTGCTGGACCTATAAAGCTGAAGTGAGGTGACTACTTGCCTTTTGGCACTGATGGAGAGTCTATTCATGCTGAGACTGTAGGAACCAATATAATCTTCTAGTAAGATTTAGAAACTAGTAGATCATTGTTATATGCCTAAATTTATCAAAAATATTATTTAAAATCTTTGCTATTGTAGCATGGTTTTGAAAGTAATGTAAAGAGTAAAAATTACTCTCCTTTTGATAAATTTTAGGACTATGGTCTCATATTTTTGTCACTCAATGATGTTGTTCTTCTTGTTGGTGAGAATAAGAAATGAATATATAATAGTTATATATTTTAGAACAAGCAAGGTATTAGGTCTTAAACATATGGATATTCGAAGATTAATAATAACTTGACCCAGAGATGGATACTTCATATAAGATATGGTGTGTTCCTTAAATTTGCTTCACAGAGCTTATTATCTCATTCTAGAGGGATATCCTAGAAGTTGCTGTATATATTTTGAATTAGATATCATAAAAAAATTGTTACTAGCACTCCATATGAGATATGGAGAAAGGGCAAAAGGTAGGTTGCCCAACTTATGTGAAAAAAAGTGATGTACATAAATTTTGTGCTAGATCAGATTTTGCATAAGTTTATAGGTTATCCTAAAGAGTAGTATGTGATACTATTTCTACCATCCTACTAGATAAAAGGTGTTTTGTCAGTAGGTATGCCACTTTTTAGAAAAAAAAATTTTTTTAAGAAGGGGACAACGGGAGGATAATTAAACTTGAGAAGTTCAAGACCTATGAACTATCCCATCATAACCTGTGGAGTGTCCACAAGTTGATCCTCGACTAGATGTGCTTATTGATGAGGCACAACTATGACATACACCTCCTCATCGAAGGTTAATTTGAGTGTATAATGTACCACTCAAATATGGATTTATCATTAAGAATGACGATACACCATACATCATTGAAAATGATGTTTTCTTGATCTATTCAAAAATTATCATGAGTAGAGACTCTAACAGTTGGCTTGAAACCATGACATCCGAAATAAACTCTCTATACATCAATCAAGTATGGACTATGGTTGAAGCACCTATGGGTATAACCCAATAGGTTTCTATCAGGGATATCAATCCGAATTTTTACTATTGCCACACACCATCTAAAGAACTTTTCTCTAGTGGGAGGGCAAATGCTTTTATAGACTAAAGCAGGTATTGAGGAGTAGGTACTTCTATTTTGGATGAGATAGTCAAAATATTTGACTTTATCAAATATAAATGAACCATGTGTTTGTGCAAGAAGATAAGTGGAAGTACCACTAACTTTTTAGTTATGTATGTGAGTGACATACAATATTGGGAAGGTAGTCCCGATATTGCACTCGATCAATGACGTGCTTATCACAAATATTTTCATGAAAAAGACTTGGGTTTAGCATCCAATATATTTGGCATCTATAGTGATAGATGTAAATGGATGTTTTGGTTGTCCCAGTCTAGGTACATGAATTTTATATTGAAGGTGTTCAACATGAATGGGTGTAAAGAAATTTTTTTACCCATATATTCAATGCACCTCGCGTGATGTGGTTTATGCTTTGTACATAATCATTGATTTCAGGCAGATCCATGAGAGATCTTTTGAAAACTGTAAAAAGTATTCTCAAAGTACTTGAGAAGTATTAGAGGAGCAGTGAATTGAAAGAATTTCAAACAGTAAGTTGTATTTGACTCAGTTAATTGCTGTTAGTAAAGATAGCTAAGAAAAGTCGCCTGATGAAAGGGTTCATCACTAAGTTGGATGTGGTCTCACTAGGAACCCACGTACATTCTAAGCACTTTTACCTCATTCATGATTTGATCATAAAATAAGAACATCATAATAGACCAGTTCACTAAGCCTTACATAGCAGCAGTGTGCTCGCCACCCTGATTGCATAGGCATCAAGTGCAGGGGCGATTGGCTTTAGTGCAAGTAGGAGATTAAAAGAATAGTACCTCACAAGCCAATCGCATGGAGATGTGAAGATTTTTTTTATTTTTTTTTGCTCATTTATATGACATTAATTATTTTTATTTATGAGGTATTATGTTTTATCATTTGCTGCATCATACTTTTATGATTATGATAAACCTCGTAGATTAGGACAATGATTTTAGGACCATGATGAGATCATGCCAGTGAGATCTAAAATCTTGATAGTTTAAATCTAAAATATTCTCAATCGTTGGATCATCGAGTCAGAGATCGATGATGCCAGTAAGATTGGTACATCCTATATATGCTTGATGGAGAGGATGGTTGATCTCACAATCACTTGGTGGTGACACTAATACAAGGATGTAGGTACTCATTAGAGAATGAGTTCATTAAACTGACCGATAGAAAGAACATCTGATAGAGTTTTACAGCATATCGACAGATGGTTCTTCAGTGGGAGTGGTGCAAGTGATCCTTTGACCTGAGATCACCATGGTGCCTTGTGTACATGGATCCTTACTTTGGTTTATTCCCTAGCACACTATTTTGAGATGTGTGTGGGATATTCTGGATATGGTGAAGTATGCATGAAGGTTGTGAGTGGTCAATAAGAAATCGATCACTCCTTGTAGGAGAAAAGAACATCCTATGTGATCTCATAGGATGATGATTCTGAGAGTCTCTGACTAGAATAGAGATGAATAGTAAAAATAATTTCTACTAATTCATCAATTGAGTCATCATCATCAGACTGAGATATATATAGATAGGTGTTTGGACTTAATATGATTCCATGCCCATGGTCTTTTCAGGATGTTGTATGATCGAAGGATTGAATTGCACGGTAACTCACCAAGAAAGGATAATTTTGGTAGTTTCATCAAATTCTAAATCTTTTAGATAGTCAAGATATGTTGTTAGATATTAATCTTGACTTATGGACTCATCATAATTTAAAGAGTTTAATTTGAGAATCAATTAGGAAGAGTCCTAGTTGATTAGGACTCTTGAGCTGACCTAATCTAATCAGATTAGGGTTATGTCATGAGTCTGGATCCACTGCTGACTAGATTTGGAACCCAATGGGTCACACACAATAGAGATTTGATCTTTGTCCAATCTATTTGGATTTATTATAAATTTAATGGGTTAATTGAATTGTTAGCATATAAATTAACCCAAGTTTCCCATTGGGTTCAGTGCAAAAGTGTTTGTGCAAACCTTAACTTGTTGCCTTGACCTAATGTGATTGGGTTTGAACCTATAATTAAATAGGTGGTTTATCTGATTTATAATGGAAGAGTTCCACATGAATAAATCTCCTCCATGTCAAAACCACATGCATAAAATAAATTGGCGTCACATTTATTTTGGGCGTTAAAGATGGAGGAATCCTTCTCATCTACTCCTCTTAATTTTCTTACATTTTCCATACATCCCATTATTTTGTGCGACATCAGATGATACCTGTTGGAAAATGTGTCCCAAAAAGCCAATCGTCAAGCTGTTGACGGTTGAGCAACCAAGTATTGTAATTGATTTGTTAATAAATAAAATATATTTGGCATTTTCATCATAAGCTTTCATCTTCTAATGAACTCCGTTGTTATGATGAAGTCCTTAGGACTATTTAGATTCGATAAAGAGAGAATTTATCGATTAGTCCTTAAAACAGTTCACGACCAAATGATAGGCTGTTAATAAGGACAACAGCTTTTATCGAGCATAGGTCGCTGTAGGCCATATGGGTTGGTTGTCCTCTTAACCAAGGAGTGTGGAGACACTGGTATGGCATACAGGAGAGATGTAAGGGTACATCATCATTGAACGTGACCAACTCCAGAGTATTCTGCTGTCGAGAATGTCTCTGATGGGATATAGGTATAAGTGTCCCTTAGACCTGAGATCGCCTCAGTGACTTGCAAGCAACTCACTGTGCTTTGGTACTGGACTAACTGAATTTCTAATTCAGGGACGGAAGGCTTCTGGGCACAGTCAAGTACTTGCGAAGTCAGAGTGTGATCGAGATGGGATTGACCACTCCAAGAGTTGGAGAAGAATGAGTCGCTGTATTTCAATTTAGCAAAACCTTGGCCAGGGTAATCCATCAGATGGATTTGATATTTTGAAATACAATGTGGACAACCTGATCAGAGTTGACAGTTGAGCTCTGGGGTGTCCTATGATCATTTTGGTCAAGGGGATGAATTATATGAAAACTATATCCGCATGGGTTCTAAGGATGTTGTTCTACACATTCGACCTATCCGGTCGTCGGGTACCATTGCTAGATGGTCACTTCGATTGGTATAGGAATTTGTTTCTATGCTACCGACTTAGGTTCGAACCTATGAGGTCACACACATTAGAGTTCATGATCTGATCGGATGGTTGATCAACGATTAAGAATCGTTCTAGGGTTAAATGATCAATACGATTGACATTTAACCCAGTGCAAGTGTTGCAGGAGGATCGATTAGCAATTCGATTGCTAATTGGCTTAATTTGATTAAGCCAATGGGCTGAGATTAAGTTTAATTAAATATGATTTAATTATATTTGGTTTGGGCTTGATTGGATCAAGTCCAATTGGTTTATTGGATAAGCCAAGTGCAAGGAAAAACTAGTCCTAGTTCAACTAGGACTTGGGTCAATCTAATTTCTAATTTGATTAGAAAATTAAATCAGATTTAAATCTAATTTAATCTGATTAAATTAGGTTATTAATTGGATTAAAACCTATTTTAATTGGGTTGATCTAATTTTGATTTGATTTGATTTGGGAAACTAAATTAAAACTAGTCATAAGACAGAATCCTAGTAAGACTAGGATTCCACCTTGCGCCACATAAGCCTTCTCCATGCCCTCTCTCTTAATTCAACGCCAATCTCCACTTATTTTATGTGACAAAAGCCCTCTCCCAGATCTCTCCCATGTTCACAAAAGGTCTCTTCTCTTCTTTCTTACATGGAAGGTGGTTTGGATCAAATCTAAAAGGAATAAGTTTGGATTTCGAATTCTATGAGATAGAGTTTTAGAAATCCAAAACTCTTCAATTTTGCACCGAATTTATCCAAATTTTTTTTTGAATTTTTATGGTTTTTAGGGTTTACATTGTACACCCTTTTCTAGTGATCCATGCACAAAAATATGGAGGAGGTGCTCAAGAGTTGGGCGTCCCTTAACTTGCCATGTTTGGATAAGCCTTGACTAGGTGTTTGAGCTAGACAAGGACTCTATCATATCTCTCTATATAAGATGAGTTTCTTCATAAAATTTTAGGAGGAGATAGAGATTTGAGAGATCTTTGTGCCATCCAAAAATTAGAGAGAAATACCTTTGGGTCGTGGAGATATAAAAGATGCAAGTTTGGGTATCTAGAGAGAAAAATGTGAAGAAGAAGAGGGTCTTCTTCTAGGGTTTTTGTTTTCATATCTTTCCTCCCTCCATCTTGAGTTTCCTGAGAGCGTCTCAGATCTGAAACTCCTCCTTCTACTTTCTATCTTTAGAAGAGTTCAAATCAAGAAGAAGGAGGCACCTGATCAACCATCAAAGAAGGATCAGCGCAGTACTAGCATACTGTGCTGATTTCCTGAAGCAGGACTTCTGATCAAGATTCGTGGGCTCGTATGGACGACTCCTAGAGGCCGGACACGTGTGCGGCTTGCAACATCATCCTTAAGCCCGGATCAGCGAGGTTAGAGCATCTAACTTGCAAGGTAATAGATCTGATCTATTGTTTAATACATACATTAGATGTGGTATAAAAATATGTTGATATGATCAACATGTAGTTCATGCTATATTTATATATTTTAATTTCTGATTTAATGCTATATAATAATCATGTAATAGGATCTTAGATCTAGAGATTCTCTGGTTTTAAAAAATAAATTTTGATTTATTTTAGTCTTCCGCTGTATGATCTTGAAAAAGTTTCAAGATCTAACCCTGAAACCCTAGATCTGGTTCCTACAATTGGTATCAGAGCCCAGGTTCTTTATTACATGATTATTTATACATGCTTAGATTATTTTTTAGATTAGATCTAATTTATAATCTGATTATTAAATCTAAAATTAAAATTTTAGATCAATCACAAACTGCAAGGTTGTCCTGCTGTAAGGTTTACCCCTTACAGTGCAAAAGTTGTCCTAGTTTGTGTAGATCTATCTTTAATCATAAATTTGTTAGATATAATCTAGATTAAATTTATGATTTATTAGATTTAAAAGATGTTTAAATCTGAAATAAAATCTCTTTGTTAATAATTTTTATGCAAAGAAATTATTTAAAGTTGAAATTGTTTCAATTACATGAACCTGTTTAGATTAGATCTAAAGTAGTTTCATGTTTATTTCACTTGCATCTTGATTATGAATCAAACATGCAATATGATTGGTAGAATCATATTGTAAAATTATTTTACAAATATAAAAATTATTTTTTTTGAAAAGCCAAACCCAACCCTCAGCCCAAAACTTAATTAAGAATCAAGAAGTTGTTTGATTAGGTTCTAGGATTGTGAATTGAAGAACCTAAGACACAAATCATAACACATTGGGTTAATGGGTTAGTGGAAATTAGGTCCATTAATTGGGTTAGACCTATGGTTAGATTAAAGATGGACTTAATTAGAGAATTGACTAAATCTAATCAATTGTTGTCTTAGATTAGGTCAAGGATTCTCTAGATCAATTACAATAGTTGTAGTTGGTCAAGTCCATGTCTTTAACGAGAACCAAATGGACTTGATTCTTGGCTAAGTGGTCTAGCACGAACTGTTAGTTTGATCTAATCGAAACTAATTAAACCAGTTGGTGTCTAAGGTAAACCAGACCGGTGGTTTTTAATTGGGAGCCCGCTTACCTGGCCATTTCTGATGGTGTCTAAGGCAAGCTTTGGCAGACCCTCCCACTGATCGAACTTACCTGGCCTCTTGGTGAAATTATATTTTGATCGGATCACTTGACTATTCGAGCTGACCCATGTCAACTAGGTAAATCAGTATGACTGATTTAGGTGCTCCTAGACCAGCCCTTTTAATGGTCTCCCTTAAGCTGACTTGGTGAAGCTAGTGGGAGGATCATGATAAGCTGGTTCATCTGACCTCATCCTCTATATTATTTAAATCTTTTAAAATTATTAGGTCCTTAAAATGACAAAGTTATGGAAATAACTAGTCATAGCCTCCCATTAAGGTGTTTGATAATGAGTCCATTAACTCAATAATCATTGCAGACCCAAAGGCCTGGTGCTTGTTGACTAATGAAATTATCACTCATCATATGACGACTTGAAAGTGTCTCTCTAATGGTGGTTAGGTGAGCCAACCAAAGTTGGGCTTAATCATTCATTGGTTAGATACACCATGTATGATCATGTTAATGGTTGGACCTAACTAGATCCTTACAGTGGAGGCCAAAGCCTACTGATTAGGTTTCTGGGGCAAAATTAAAATTACTAGAAATTATTTAGAGAAACAATTGGTTATGAACCTACCCTTAGATATACATGGGTTGGCCAACCAAAGTTGGGCTTGTGTGCAGTCTAAGTGGATTCTAGTACCCACTAAGAAATTAGGGTAATTCCTCGAATTGGAGGTAGAGGCTATCAATTCGAATAAAATAGTGGGAGAAACCTTTTGATTAAAGTCCAAATCTTTAGGTTTAATGAATCAATTACTAATTAGGTTATGGTTCTCCTTTGTGCAAATATGGCCACTTCCCTATCGCTTCAATCATTGTTGGACAATGATAAGTTGGTGGGACCCAACTTCGGTAGCTGGTATCGAAAGTTGAAGATAGTCCTGGAGTATGAACGGATCCAATATGTGATAATGGATCCTGCACCTGAGGAGCCAGCTGTCAATGCACGTGGAACAGTCAGAGACACTTACCAGAAATGGCTCAGTGACCGGACCACAGTGCGCTATATCATGCTGGCTGCCATGAGCGACGAGTTCAGTCACAGATTCGAGACGGCTCAGCCAAAGGACATGCTTCAAGTGTTGGAGGATGCCTTTGGCACACCCGATGACGTGGAGAGGCACAAGACTAGTTGTGCCATCTTCAACGCCAAAATGCGGGATGGTGCCTCTGTCACTGATCATGTATTGTACATGATCGAGCTGATGGAACGATTGAGCAAGCTCGCTTTTCCTTGCATGAGCAGCTTGGGAAAGATGCAATACTGAACTCGCTGCCCAAGTCTTATCTCCCATTCCTCACTCATTATAGAATGACAAAGCCTGAAGAGAACTACCACGGGTTACTGGGGTTGCTTTAAAACTTTGAGAAGAATCACCAACTTCACAAGGAGTCGGTGAACTTAGTGGGAGGTTCGTCTTCTGGTTCTCGACCCTTTGAGAAAGGAAAGAAGAACAAGAAGAAGAAAGTGAAGAAGGTATAAGTTCAGGCTGGGACATCAGTGCAGAGTCAGATCAAAAAGATCAAGCCCGATAAGAGTCTATTCAACTGGCAAACACCCTAGATTAGATAGTGTGTCAGATATCTACTTATGGCACTGTAGGCTAGGTCATATAAACAAGAACAGAATAAACAGGTTGACTCAAGAGGGAATCCTCGAAGTCAGTGATTGTGAATCACTTCCAACCTGTGAGTCCTGTCTTCTTGGTAAAATGACCAAGTCACCTTTTATTGGAAAAGGTGAGAGAGCTACTGAGCTCTTCTACATACTGATGTATGCGGGCCCATGAGCACCAGTGCTAGAGGTGGATATTTCTACTTCATAACTTTCACGAATGACCTATCCCGATATGGATATGTCTATCTGATGAAACATAAGTCGGATTCATTTGAAATGTTCAAACGATTCCGAAGTGAAGTAGAAAAACAAACTGGAAAGAGTATTAAAACTCTTCGATCTGATCGAGGAGGAGAATACCTTTCTAGTGAATTTCTCACATATCTAGGAGAGAATGGGATTCTCTCCCAATGGACTCCTCCAGGAACACCACAGCATAATGGTGTGTCTGAAAGGAGGAATCGGACTCTGTTAGACATGGTCCGATCCATGATGGATTTTGCTAGCTTGCTGATATCCTTCTGGGGATATGCACTCAAATCAGCCTGTTATCTGTTAAATAGGGTTCCAAGTAAGTATGTAATTAAGACTCCATATGAGATATGGACGGGATGTAAGCACTTTCACATCTTAGGGTCTGGGGGTGCCCGACCTATGTCAAACGATTAGTCATAGACAAACTTGGACCTAGGTCTGACAAATGCTCATTCATAGGGTACCCCAAAGAGATAAAAAGATATTTTTTCTACCATGCTGATGAACAAAAGGTGTTCGTCAGCCTTAAGGCAATCTTTTTTAAAAAAAGGAGTTTCTTGGTGAAGGAACCGTTGCCTCTAAGATTGAACTTGATGAAGTTCAACAGGTAGAAGGACCGACACCAATAGCTGAACCTGAGTCTGATATGATTAGATCATATCTGGAGCCCAATGTACCTGCACCATTAAGGTGATCTGGTAGAGTACCGCATCAACCGGACAGATACTATGGTTTCTTGATCCGGGACGGTGATCTCATCGAACTTGATGAGAATAATGAGGATCCGATCACCTATATGGATGCAATGCAGAGATCTGATTTCGAGAAATGGCTTGAAGCCATGAAATTCGAAATGGAGTCCATGAAGGTCAACGATGTATGGACATTGGTTGACCCACCTGAAGGGGTTAAACCCATTGGGTGTAAATGGGTCTTCAAAAGGAAGAGGGGCGCAGAAGGAAAGGTGGAGACCTATAAAGCCCATCTGGTAGCCAAGGGGTATCGTCAATGTTATGGTATTGACTATGACGAGATGTTTTCTCCTGTGGCAATGCTCAAATCTATTCGGATAATGCTTGCAATAGCTGTCCATCTAGATTATGAGATCTGGCAGATGGATGTAAAGACAGCTTTCCTGAATAGAGAGCTGACCAAAGAGGTGTATATGATACAACCTGAGGGGTTTACATCCACAGATGAGTCCAAGGTGTGCAAGCTTCAGAGATCCATTTATGGATTGAAGCAAGCTTCTCGGAGTTGGAACATGCGTTTTGATAAGGTGATCAAAACATATGGCTTCATTAAGAATGGAGATGAGCCCTGCATCTATAAATGGGCAAATGGTCCAGTTGTGGTATTCCTTGTCTTGTACGTGGATGACATTCTCTTAATCGGGAATGACATCCCCGCACTACAGGGAATAAAAGTTTGGTTGTCATCACAGTTCTCTATGAAGGACTTGGGTAAAGCATCCTACATCTGAGGGATGAAGATCTATAGGGATAGATCTAAAAGGATGCTTGGGTTATCCCAGTCCATGTACATAGACACTGTGCTGAAGAGGTTCAGTATGGAGAATTCCAAGAAGGGCTATCTACCGATAGGCCAAGAAATTTCTCTCTCTAAGAAGGATTGTCTGACAACTCCTGAAGAGAGAGAGCGTATGAGTAGAGTCCCATATGCTTCAGCCGTGGGATCTATCATGTACGCCATGATATGTACAAGATCAGATGTGGCATACTCACTAGGAGTAGTGAGTAGATACCAATCTGATCCTGGAGAAAATCACTGGAAAGTGGTTAAAGCCATCCTTAAGTATTTGAGAAATACTAAGGACCAATGGTTGGTTTATGGCGAGTCAGATCTGAAACTTGTGGGGTTCACAGACTCCAGCTTCCAATCTGACCATGATGACAGTAGGAGTGTGTCGGGTTATATCTTTACTCTGAATGGTGGAGCCATCTGCTGGAAGAGTTCCAAGCAGCATACTGTGGCAGACTCTGTTTGTGAAGTGGAGTATATCGCAGCATCAGATGCCACGAAGGAAGCTGTGTGGCTGAGAAAATTCATCAACGAGCTCGGAGTAGCACCCTCTCTCGATGGTCCAGTCTTGCTCTACTGCGACAGCACTGTGCCATAGCTCAGGTGAAGGAACCCAAAGCACATCAGCGGATGAAGCACATCTTGCACCGCTTCCACCTGGTCCGAGAGATCGTGGATCGAGGTGATGTCGACCTTCAGAAGATCGACAGAAAGGAGAACCTAGCCGACCCCTTCACTAAAGCCCTGGCAATAAAGGAGTTCGACAACCACAAGTCGAAGATGGGTATTAGATACTGTGCCGAGTGGCTTTAGGACAAGTGGGAGTTGTTGAAAAATGTGTCCCAAAAAGCCAATCGTCAAGCTGTTGACGGTTGAGCAACCAAGTATTGTAATTGATTTGTTAATAAATAAAATATATTTGGCATTTTCATCATAAGCTTTCATCTTCTAATGAACTCCGTTGTTATGATGAAGTCCTTAGGACTATTTAGATTCGATAAAGAGAGAATTTATCGATTAGTCCTTAAAACAGTTCACGACCAAATGATAGGCTGTTAATAAGGACAACAGCTTTTATCGAGCATAGGTCGCTGTAGGCCATATGGGTTGGTTGTCCTCTTAACCAAGGAGTGTGG
Organism: Elaeis guineensis; assembly: GCF_000442705.2. Classification (NCBI taxonomy): domain Eukaryota; kingdom Viridiplantae; phylum Streptophyta; class Magnoliopsida; order Arecales; family Arecaceae; genus Elaeis; species Elaeis guineensis. Next base: position 58,859,154 of record NC_025996.2, read on the forward strand.
AGACACTGGTATGGCATACAGGAGAGATGTAAGGGTACATCATCATTGAACGTGACCAACTCCAGAGTATTCTGCTGTCGAGAATGTCTCTGATGGGATATAGGTATAAGTGTCCCTTAGACCTGAGATCGCCTCAGTGACTTGCAAGCAACTCACTGTGCTTTGGTACTGGACTAACTGAATTTCTAATTCAGGGATGGAAGGCTTCTGGGCACAGTCAAGTACTTGCGAAGTCAGAGTGTGATCGAGATGGGATTGACCACTCCAAGAGTTGGAGAAGAATGAGTCACTGTATTTCAATTTAGCAAAACCTTGGCCAGGGTAATCCATCAGATGGATTTGATATTTTGAAATACAATGTGGACAACCTGATCAGAGTTGACAGTTGAGCTCTGGGGTGTCCTATGATCATTTTGGTCAAGGAGATGAATTATATGAAAACTATATCCGCATGGGTTCTAAGGATGTTGTTCTACACATTCGACCTATCCGATCGTCGGGTACCATTGCTAGATGATCACTTCGATTGGTATAGAAATTTATTTCTATGCTACGGCTTAGGTTTGGACCTATGAGATCACACACATTAGAGTTCATGATCCGATCGGATGGTTGATCAACGATTAAGAATCGTTCTAGGGTTAAATGATCAATACGATTGACATTTAACCCAGTGCAAGTGTTGCAGGAGGATCGATTAGCAATTCAATTGCTAATTGGCTTAATTTGATTAAGCCAATGGGCTGAGATTAAGTTTAATTAAATATGATTTAATTAGATTTAGTTTGGGCTTGATTGGATCAAGTCCAATTGGTTTATTGGATAAGCCAAGTGCAAGGAAAAACTAGTCCTAGTTCAACTAGGACTTGGGTCAATCTAATTTTTAATTTGATTAGAAAATTAAATCAGATTTAAATCTAATTTAATTTGATTAAATTAGGTTATTAATTAGATTAAGATATATTTTAATTGGATTGATCTAATTTTGATTTGATTTGGTTTGGAAAACCAAATTAAAACAAGTCATAAGACAGAATCCTAGTAAAACTAGGATTCCACCTTGCGCCACATAAGCCTTCTCCACGCCCTCTCTCTTAATTCAATACCAATCTCCACTTATTTTGTGCGATAAAAGCCCTCTCCTAGATCTCTCCCACGTTCACAAAAGGTCTCTTCTCTTCTTTCTTACATGGAAGGTGGTTTGGATCAAATCTAAAAGGAATAAGTTTGGATTTCGAATTCTATGAGATAGAGTTTTAGAAATCTAAAACTCTTTCAATTTTGCATCGAATTTATCCAATTTTTTTTTGAAATTTTCATGACTTTTAGGGTTTACATTGTACACCCTTTGCTAGTAATCCATGCACAAAAATATGGAGGAGGTGCTCAAGAGTTGGGCGTCCCTTAACTTGCCATGTTTGGATAAGCCTTGACTAGGTGTTTGACCTAGACAAGGACTCTATCATATCTCTCTATATAAGATGAGTTTCTTCATGAAATTTTAGGAGGAGATAGAGATTTGAGAGACCTTTGTGAAATCTAAAAATTAGAGAGAAATACTTTTGGGTCATGGAGATATAAAAGGCGCAAGTTTGGGTGTCTAGAGAGAAAAACGTGAAGAAGAAGAGGGTCTTCTTCTAGGGTTTTTGTTTTCATATCTTTCCTCCCTCCATCTTGAGTTTTCTGAGAGTGTCTCAGATCTGAAACTCCTCCTTCTACTTTTCATCTTTGGAAGAGTTCAAATCAAGAAGAAGGAGGCACCTGATCAACCATCAAAGAAGGATCAGCGCAGTACTAGCATACTGTGCTGATTTTCTGAAGCAGGACTTCTGATCGAGATTCGTGGGCTCGTATGGATGACTCCTAGAGGCCGGACGTGTGTGCGGCTTGCAACATCATCCTTAAGCCCGGATCAGCGAGGTTAGAGCATCTAACTTGCAAGGTAATAGATCTGATCTATTGTTTAATACATACATTAGATGTGGTATAAAAATATGTTGATATGATCAACACGTAGTTCATGCTATATTTATATATTTTAATTTTTGATTTAATGCTATGTAATAATCATGTAATAAGATCTTAGATCTAGGGATTCTCTGGTTTTAAAAAATAAATTTTGATTTATTTTAGTCTTCCGCTGTATGACCTTGAAAAAGTTTCAAGATCTAACCCTGAAACCCTAGATCTGGTTCCTACAATACCTTGGGATATGTGGGTGTGGAAGAGGAGAAGGAGTCCTTCTCTGGGAAGGAACTCCACACCAAAATTTATTTGGGATGTCTCATGTTTTGTGTGAAGAAATGGAAGAGTCCATTTCATATCAAACTCTTAAATTCCTTACCATTTATTCCATGCATTTCTTATTTCATCGTGTCATGTGATGGCTCTTTGAATTATGGGCACAGAAGAGAAGGAAGAGTCCTTCTCTGGCAAGGAGTTTGAATGCCAAATTTATTTGGGATGCTACATTATTTTGTGCATTATGGAAGAGTCCATCTTATTATGGACTCTTGGTTTTTCTCATGCCATTTCCTTTTCTCACAGCCATATGATGGTGTTTAGATTTTTCATGCAGAGAAAGAGTCTTTTTGTAGATGAAATTCTTCTTATTTCATGCCATGACCCTTTGGTTTTCATGCAGAAAAATAAATTGGAGCATGTAAAGATTAAGGGATGCCAAGAGTTGGCATCCCATAGTGTCGCCCTTTATTTTATAAATAAGGGCGCTACAATCAAGTTTAACATGCCAAATTGGGCTCAGAATAGGCATGGAAATGGAGAGAAAAATGATAGGAAAAATTTGGATAAAGATAAAGAAAAAAAGGGAAAGAAAAATAGAAAGAAAGGGAAGAGAGAAAATGGAAAGCATGAGATGCTTGTTCAAAAATTAGGTTGTTCATGTGTTGAACATATAATCTGATTTTTGTATGGGGAGATCCTTTGAGAAAGGGTTTTTAGAGTAGTCCTAGTGAAAGTCATGAAGGCATATAAGTGGTGGTGCAATCCATTCTTGCGAAGAACGATCAACAGTGTGCTTAGGAAGAAGACTGCAGCACCATGTCGAATTGGGAAGGGCCCTGATCAGTCTCGTGTGGATCACTGTTGAAGGGCTTCTACTTTGGAGTCTTGTGGAGATCTTAAGATTATCAGTTTGTGATCTTCATGTTGGTATATGGCTTCTGATCTTTTCTTGTTATGTATGCTTATGTTATTTGATTACAATCATCAAGATGTTCCTAGAATTTTTGTATTCTGGTAGTCTAGTTTAAATGTTAAATTTATTTTCAATTGTTGAATGTATGTAAAAATTTTTAAATTTATATTTTTTTATATCATCAAAATTTAACAGTGGTATCAGAGCCACCCTTGATTGACTCAATCAAATTTCATATTATTTTTGTGATATGGATTAAATCCAGTTCAAACTATGTCAAAATTAAAATTTTTGATTGATGTTTAAATGATGTTCTTGATATATTTTTGTAAATGATAAATGTTATCAATCCATGATCGAACCTTAGATATGTAATTTTCATGATTTTTAGACTTGTGTAATAAGTTTTAGATTAAATCCTATGATCTAATTTTGATAGAATTGAAATTCAATGCATGTGATGTGCAAAGCTTTGGAATGATACATATGGATGTACATTGCCAAGACTTAGGGTTCTTGCATTTGATGCATCTACCTAAGATCCAAGGGTCGATCACCATATTATTGGGCACTCACCATTGTGGATCGACCATCTTGGTTGTTGCTCGAGGTATGTGTGGAGCTGAAAAAATTTGGTCATGAAAAAGATACATCAGACATGGATTAGGATTTTTACCGATGGATTTGTTTAACTATAATTCATTTGATCTAATATGTTTAAAATTAATGATTATACATTAAATCAAATTCATAGTTCTAATTTGATTAGAAATCATATTTAATTTAGGTTGATCAAATTATCATTTACCTAATTTGATTAGGGTCTGAGTCATAGTTGACCGAATCTATATTGATCTCATTGAATTAGGGTTAATCTAAGAATTTATCACCTTAACTCAAATGGATGATAAATGATTGACTTAAAATAAATATTGGATCAAGTGTTGAACCCGAATCAAAAATCCTTAGGTGGATCTTATGCCCATATATTTAAACATCTCCTTTGACATGTGTATGAATGATATCACAACTAAGATAACATGAGATGTTTGTTATTTTGTTTTATTATTGTTATAAAAATACATGTTGAGTGGTTATGGACTATGGTGCATCCATATGATGGATGTATGCATGAATGCTTCCTTATTGGCTGATTATATAAATGCATCTGCAAGAGTTGCAATAGGGGCTGGATGCCCCTGATGCATTGTATTATCAGCTATATCTTTCTTTTCTATATTTCCAACTATTAATCGAGACTTTTACATATTGATGTAAAATTATAAAAAAATTATTTAAGAATAGATAAAAATTATTTTTTGCTATTTTCAAATAAAGATCAAGCATTCATGGTAGACTTCATGAAGATGAAGACTAGACTACTAGACAATTGGAGAGCGGAGGTGCATTAAGATTGACTATGAGATGGTTCAATCTATGATGCACCTAGGGTTAGACTTATAGATCATGCTGTGACTTGGATGATTTTTCTAAAGTCCATAACCATTAGATTTCCTTTTTATGTTCTTACATGCTGGTAGTTAGAATTTAAATAGCATATGATGCATATATATGTTTAGGATGTGCATGAGACCTAAGTCTCTCATATAAATTATATTAAGTCATAATGGTGAAGTGTTAAGAACACTATCCATGCCTTCCTTCATGCTAAGCCTGTATTATGTCAAGAACTATAGTAGGCTTGTTGTGCTATCCACAAAGCTTGCTGTGGGGATTGATTTGATACTATCTTGGTATATAATGAAGCTAATAGTATTTAACACATACTAAGTCAATAGAGCATGTCAAAAATTGGAGTGAGTTTATTGTGCTATCCATAAGGCTTGTTATAGTGATTGGTATGATGTTGACTTAGTGATGCATATGGTATTTTCTGGTAGTGCTGTCTTATTGTACTATTCACAAGGATAGTATTTGTTGGGTATAAAATACCCTCAGCCGAAGTTCACAGCAGAATTGATCCTCCCGAGACTCATCCGGCTTTCGACTGCAAATGGTACCTCTCCGGACTTCTCCAACAGCCGGATTTCCACGGTATTGACTGAACTCCCCGACGGACGAACTCCTACTGCACCACCTCAAACTCCTTCAACATGAGTTCTCCCAGTCGTCTATCAAGCTGCCCCAAGCGCTCACTAAGCTCTACCGCCAGCCGACCTCCTACGGTCGTCGGTCGCTCCCCAAATCCCTTCCAGATTTCTTCCAGCCAGGTTCAACTCCAACCCGAACTGCCTCGGACCTCACCAACAGCCGAACTTCACCAACGGTAGATTTCTACAACTACCGAACTCCTACGGGAGCCGAATCTCGTCTCCAACTCTAGCTACAGGCAGACTCCGTCCGGACTCCTACGGGAGCCGGACCTCGTCTCCGACTCCGACCATGGGGAAACTCCGTCCGGACTCCTACGGGAGCCGGACTTCGTCCCCGACTTTGACTACTGGTAAATTTCGTCCGGACTCCCAAGGGAGCCGGACTTCATCCCTGACTTTGATTGCAGGTAGACTTCGACCGAACTCCTACGGGAGCCGAATCTCATCTCCAACTCTAGCTACAGGTAGACTCCGTCCAGACTCCTACGGGAGCCGGACCTCGTCTCCGACTCCGACCACGGAGAAACTCCGTCCGGACTCCTACGGGAGCCAGACTTCATCCCCGACTTTGATTACTGGTAAATTTCGTCCGGACTCCCAAGGGAGCCAGACTTCATCCCTGACTTTAATTGCAGGTAGACTTCGACCGATCTCCTACGGGAGCCGAATCTCGTCTCCAACTCCAGCTACAGGCAGACTCCGTCCGGACTCCTATGGGAGCCGGACCTCGTCTCCGACTCCGACTACGGGGAAACTCCATCCGGACTCCTACGGGAGCCGGACTTCGTCCTCGACTTTGACTACTAGTAAATTTCGTCCGGACTCCCAAGGGAGCCAGACTTCATCCCTAACTTTGATTGCAGGTAGACTTCGACCGAACTCCTACGGGAGCCGAATCTTGTCTCCAACTCCAGCTACGGGCAGATTCCGTCCGGACTCCTACGGGAGCCGGACCTCGTCTCCGACTCCGACCATGGGGAAACTCCGTCCGGACTCCTACGGGAGCCGGACTTCGTCCCCGACTTTGACTACTGATAAATTTCGTCCGGACTCTCAAGGGAGCTGGACTTCATCCCTGACTTTGATTGCAGGTAGACTTCGACCGAACTCCTACGGGAGCCGAATCTCGTCTCCAACTCCAGCTACAGGCAGACTCCGTCCGGACTCCTACGGGAGCCGGACCTCGTCTCCGACTCCGGCCACGGGACTCCATCCGGACTCCTACGGGAGCCGGACTTCATCCCCGACTTTGACTACTGGTAAATTTCATCCGGACTCCCAAGGGAGCCAGACTTCATCCCTGACTTTGACTGCAGGTAGACTTCGACCGAACTCCTACGGGAGCCGAATCTCATCTCCAACTCCAGCTACAAGCAGACTCCGTCCGGACTCTTACGGGAGCCGGACCTCATCTCCGACTTCGGCCATGGGGAAACTCTGTCCGGACTCCTACGGGAGCCGGACTTCATCTCCGACTTTGACTACTGGTAAATTTCGTCTGGACTCCCAAGGGAGCCGGACTTCGTCCCTGACTTTGATTGCAGGTAGACTTCAACCGAACTCCTACGGGAGCCGAATCTCGTCTCCAACTCCAGCTACAGGCAGACTCCATCCGGACTCTTACGGGAGACGGACCTCGTCTCCGACTCCAGCCACGGGGAAACTTCGTCCGGACTCCTATGGGAGCCGGACTTCGCCTCCGACTTCAATTGCAGGTAGACTTCGCCCAGACTCTGACGGAAGCCGGACTTCGCCCCCGACTTTAATTGCAGGTAGACTTCGCCCGGACTCCTACGGGAGCCGGACCTCGTCCCCGACTCCGGCTGTAGGAAGACTTCGTCCGGACTCCTACGGGAGCCGAACTTCATCTCCGACTTCGACTGCAGGAAGACTTCATCCGAACTCCTACGGGAGCCGGACTCCGAGCTCCTACTGCAAGCGACCCACTCCGAGTTTCCACTGCAAACGATCTACTTCAAATTTCTACCACGAGCGATCCGTGCCGGATTTCCACTGTAAGCCTTCACCCGAGCTTCCATTATGGATGAATTCCTTTCGAATTTCTATTGCAGACAGGCCTTGACCGAGACTCCTCGATAAATGATCCCCATCCAGGCTTCTACGGAGATCGGACTCCGACCGAACTTCTATAAGAGGCAAATGCCGTGCTCACGGAATCCAGTAGCTGGACCCCTCTGGCGGATGAACCTCTCCAGCACCATCCGACATCCACCGCCGGTCGGCCCTCTGCCAAAGTCCATGCAAAATCGGGCTACGCCTGCGGGGAGCCTCTGACCGAGCTCCTATGGCAAGTGGTCCTCGCCTGCCGTCTTAACTTCCAAGGCACCCAACAGGATCTGCAGCATCCGAGCTCCTCTCAGATGGGTAGCTAGCCACCTCTCTCCACCAGACACCCCAACCGAACTTCGGCCGACAGGCCTGGACCCCCTGGCAGGCTGCAGTAACGGCCACGACTCAGCTCCACTTCCTGCAACGGATTCCGCACGGCCCCATCACTCCCTGGCAGGCCATAGCAACGGCCACGATACTGCTCCACCTCTTGCGACGTATTCCATGCGGCTCCATCACTCCCTGGTAGATCGCTATAATGACCACGATTCTGCTCCACTTCCTGCGACGGATACCGCGCGATTCCTCCCACCTCCTGGCAAGTCGCGACAACGGGCACCGTTTCACTACCCGCAACGGACTCTGTTGCCCAGTTATGCAACCCAAGAGGGGGGGTGAATTGGGTTTCTAAAAATTTTAAGCTCAACTGATTACTTATGAACAGTATTTGTTAAAACTTGATGAATGAGAAGAAGATCTTTAAATCAAGATTAAATTACCTAGAGCAAGAATACAATTATATAATAAAGAAATAAAGCAAAACAATAAAGCACACCACAAACACAAGGATTTATAGTGGTTCGGTGCCAACCTTGCACCTACATCCACTCTCCAAGCTCCTACTTGGGAATTCTAATCCACTATACTTGTATTCAACCTGAATAACACGTCGGAAACTCTGACACTAGCTATCCCAAGCTAATCCACTTATTTCTCGGGTACAAGCCAACCAAAATACTCCAATTTCAGGTTCGGATCAACCTTCCCTTATTTTGGAAACCCTCCAAAAACAAGAAAAATTACTCACAAAGAGTAAGACAGTTTAGAGCATAAATACGTACAAGAATAGCTCCTTAAATGAGCGAATATAACAATAAAAATACTTTACTCAAATGAAGAATCCCCTTTTTGGATTTTCTCAAGGTGGATGAACGCTTGAGGAGAAGATGAACTTGATTGAAGACTTCTTGAAGGCTTTGAAAGAGCTTTTGATCAAGTTTGAAAAATAGGCTTGAAAGATCCTCTCTTTGAATGCTCTTGAATCTCTCTTTCACAATCTCTCGTGTATATAGTAGATCTCTCGTGTGGATTGTGGATCCTCTCTCTTTTTCTTTTGTGTATTTCGTTGATCTCCTATTGTATATTTTTGGATCTTCTCTTCTCTCTTGTATTTTCACCTTTTGAAACCTTTTATAGCATTAAGAAACAAGAGAAAACATATTAGGCAGAAAAAGAGCCGTTAGAGCATTTTTAGGAAGCATAAAAGGCAATTAAAATGGGCAAAAAACTAGCCGTTGCGGATATTTTCCGTCGCAGGGGTCGACTCATGAGTCGACTCATGCTTCAGGGGTCGACTCATGAGTCGACCTCTGTTGCAAAGACCAGAGATTTAGTTTCTGGAATTTTTTTGGCTCAAATCAGCAGAGGTCGACTCATGAGTCGACTCATGCCTTGTGGGTCGACTCATGAGTCGACTCACAGGTCGTGCCAAGCCAAAAATCCAGCGTGCCATGGGTAATTTTTGCGTGCCAATCAGCTCATAGTGCCATGAGTTGACTCCTGAGTCGACTCATGCACTTCAAACCTTCATAACTTCAAAAATATAAGTCCAAAAATAATAAATTTTTACCAATGGATTACAAATCATTTGTTCTACCAAATGATACTATCAAATCAGGATTTTAGTGAAATTATGATTTTGTCCTTGAAGAGCATAAGGACTTTTTCAATTTAAAATTATTTGTATCCCTTCAATCTGCTTTGTAATCATCAAAATCAATCTAGGAGCAACAATCTCCCCCTTTTTGATGATGACAAAATATTTGAACAAAAGCATTTATGTGAAACACTAATTTCAAAAGAATGCATTATAGGTGTATATGCTTGAAACGAGTATGATTCTTTTGGCATGTAATATAAATGGTCATATACAAAAATAATTTGTCCATTTGCTTAAGGATTTGAAGATATGCTCATTGGATTATGTGATTTTGGTGTTAGAACGGAAAACTTATTTTTGTTATCAGATTAAGCTGTATTTTGAAAATTTGCTCATTCTTCATTTGATTTTAGTTTTAGCATCAGAGCAAAAATAATTATGTGCTTTAATTGCTTTTGATACATCAAATAATTATGTGTGCCAAAGCATGTTTAAGAGTTGATTTGAAAAGTGTATTAGATCATTTTGAGTTTAAGATGTATCAGAGCAAGAGAAAAATAAAATTTGCAATGTATCAGATTAAGAAAAATAATTTTACAAAGTTATCAGAAAAATTTTACAATGTATCAGAGAAAATTTTACAATGTATCAGAGCAAATTTTATAATGTATCAGAGCAAAATTTTATAATGTATCAGAGCAAAATGTATAATGTATCAGAGCAAGTTAAAAAATTTTAAGATGTATCAGAGTAAGTTAAATTTCTTAAGTTGTATCAAGGTAAAATTTCAAAAGATATATCAGAGCAATTTGGAATTTTGAAGTATATCAGAGCATATTTAAATTTTAAAATAATTCAGAGCATATTTAAAGAAGTAATTTTAAAAGTTACTTAGCATTGTACTTTTGATATTGTTCTTTTAAATTCTTCAATTCTTGTTCTTTTAAATTCTTCAATTCATTCATTAATTTCTCATAATTCATGGTTTTGCTTTTGATGGATTGCTTTTTCTTTTGATGGATTGCTTTTTCTTTAATTTTTGTTTTAATAATTTCTCCCCCTTTTTGACATCATCAAACATGGTTAACTTCTCCTTTTTCTGAAACATTCTTTAATTTCTCCCCCTTTAGAGTTTATCACAGATGTTTGCTCCCCCTTAATACAGCAATTATTAACAGCAAACAACAACAAAGAGAAGATAATATTTCAACAAGGAGAATATATATATAACTAAAATATGATCGTCATCAGTACAAAAGGTAGAAAAATAAGTAAAAGATGATTCCATATAACCATAATTGTTTCAATACATAGTTCATAATATAAAAATTAACCAGCTAATTTGTCAATACATGGCCCCCAGATACAGATCCTAGAACAAGACACTAACACCTAGGATCTAGTAATGATCATCAGATATGGTATGAGAAGCTGATGGATCAGAAGTGCGTCCTCTACCCCGTCTGCCTCTGGCACGAGCAGGAGGGTGAGAAGAACTGGAAGGCTGAGAATGCTGAGAGGCTAAGGACTGAACAGAAAGGGTGAGTTTGATGGAATCAAGTACGTTCAATGCTCTGGAAACAGATTGAAGTAGAGCAGTGAACTGAGTGGATGCTTGATCACTCGATCCTCGGATCTCTTTCCTCAGTAACTCATATCCTCCCTCTAGTGCTCCTCTGAGCCTTCCTGCCTCTGCAGTGAGGTCTGTGACCTCAATAATGGACTCCTGTGGCTGAGGATGGGCCAATGCAAGGACTTGCCCCTGCAAGTCAAGAACTCTGCCAGTCAGTCTCCAGACTGTGTCCTCAAGCTGCTGAATCCGGACGGACTGATCTGATATCATCTGAAATACAGTGGATATGTGGGGAGTCATGGTCTGATCAGAAGAAGTAGCTCTAGGTGCAAAAGTAGTACTGCTCCACTGACTAGATAGCAAAGAGGCCACACGCTGTGATATCTGCTCGATCTGATCGTCAGCCAGTCTGAACTCTGATGGAGGTGCTCTGCTCTCTGGCTGATACACTGGTGTGGGCATCCTAGTAAACTCTGAAGGGCCAGCCTCTGTATCAGGAATGAACTGGATATTTGGTGATGCTGCCCTGAAGTCATGTACAGGAGATGATGATGGACCTTCTTCTTCTGCTCTGCCTTCAGTTCTGTCTTCAGCTCTATCTTCAGTTCTCTCTTCAGCTCTTTCCTCAGCTCTCTCCTCAGATCCCTTGATCCAACCACCATCAGTCTTTGTAAATCCCATTCGGTGCAGGCTGTGTTGGTTGAAAGTGTCCACATGAGATAGCTTGGTAGGTGCCTCCCCCTCACAGCTAACTCCAAACCTCCTAAATACTCTAGTAAGGGCCATACCATAAGGCAAGTGTGCCTTTGATCTGTTCAAAGTTTCTCTCATGGCCTCTATCATAAGTGCAGGGAGGTTCAGGGGGGTCTGAGTGATGACATGAAACATAATACAAACATCTCTGCTGGAAAGTAAATCATGCCTACCACTCCTAGGAAAGAAGAGCTTCGTTACCATCTGATGCAGGATCCTCATCTCAATGGACAAAATCTTTGCTTCCAATTTATTTAAGCTCCCTGAATAAGTTTCTCCTAGTATAATTCTGATCCCCTCTTCTTTTACTGGGAGTTCCATATAAGAGTAACCCTCACTAGGCAACTGAAGAATTTCTCCCAATATGCTAGAATCCAAGCAAATATCAATCCCCTTGACTGTTGAAGTCACTGACCCATTTCCATAATGTAGATTCTGGTAGAATTCTCTAACTAGGTCAACATAGGTGACTTCCTTAAGGGAGCAATAGAAACCCCATCCTTGGTTTTTAATCTTGGTAGCAAAAGTAAAGCCCTCATCTTCAAAGAACCGAAAATCTATATTCTTTTGGTTTCGACTTTTCTATCAGAAAGAGGATTCTTACTGGGGCTTAGGAAGGATTGAGAAGGACCTTGAGCGGATACTGAAGCTGGAGTGGGAGCATTGGAAGACTGACCAGCTTGCCTTTTCTTTCGGACAATATCTTCAGGCTCACGGATTGACTTTCTTCTTTGGGGAAGCTTCATCTTCGGAGCCATATTCACTTCAATAGCAGGGCAAGGAGACTTGGAGGTTCAAGTGAATGAGTGGAGGAGGGATCACAAGAGAGTAAAGAGGGATTTTGGTGGAGAAAAGAAGTGGATTTGGGAAGAACGGTGGAGTCTAGGGCACGTTCCAACCATGCCAAACAATGCGAGAAAGCACAAAAAATTCCTTTCCAAGGTAGCGATTTTTGGTGGAGAGGAGGAGGGAGAAGTGCTTCGAATTGGATCCTTGGATTTGGAGCAAAAGAAATTGGAGAAGACGGCTTTTGGAAGGAGGACGATGAGAAGATGAGTCGTCTCACGAACAGGGTCCCTTATAAAAACAATGAGCCCGTTGGAAGTTGGTGGGATTTACAAGTTTGCCATTGAGTCGACTCATGGGGGTCGACTCATGAAGTTCAGAAAATCAGGAAAAATGTGAATAAATTCCAGAAAAATTTGAAATTTTGGGAGAAAGAGTTTTGCTCAAAGATAAGTTTTTAGAATGATAAATTTGAGCTTTTGGGACCAGAATAGATGTTGAAAATTGAGCTCTAAGAGTTTTTGACATCAATTCTTTGGAAATTGAGAAATTTTAGGCATATGGATCTAGAATTCCTAGATTTCTCCTAATTTCACAGAATCTATCCTCACTAAGGGCCTTTGTAAAGATATCAGCTAATTGATTTTTAGTGCAAACATATTCAAGAATTACATTTTTGTTTTGAACATGTTCTCTTATAAAATGATGTCTTATTTCAATATGTTTGGATCTTGAGTGTTGAATTGGATTTTTAGATAAATTTATGGCACTTGTGTTGTCACATCTTATTGGTGTTTCATTAAGTTTGATTCCAAAGTCTTCGAGTTGTTGCTTAATCCACAAGATTTGAGCACAACAACTTCCGGCTGCAATGTATTCGGCCTCAGCCGTAGACAGTGCCACCGAATTTTGTTTCTTGCTAAACCATGAGATTAGGTTAACTCCAAGAAATTGGCAAGTTTCACTTGTGCTTTTTCTATCTAATTTGCATCCAGCAAAATCAGCATCTGAATATCCTAATAAATTAATTTGTGAGTCCTTAGAGTACCATAACCCTAGAGTTTGAGTACCATTTAAGTATCTAAGAATTCTTTTAACGGCATTCAAATGAGATTCTTTAGGATTAGACTGATATCTAGCACATGAACAAACACTAAACATGATATCAGGCCTACTTGCAGTTAGATATAATAATGAGCCAATCATACCTCTATAGTATTTTAAGTCTACGCTTTTACCTTCATCATCTTTGTCAAGCTTACATGAGGGACTCATCGGTGTGCCAATTGGTTTGCAGTTCTCCATTCCAAATCTTTTGAGTAGTTCCTTGGTGTACTTGCTTTGGGTGATGGAGATTCCCTCTTTTGATTGTTTGATTTGGAGTCCGAGGAAGAAGGTGAGTTCTCCCATCATGCTCATCTCGAACTCTCCCTGCATAAGCTTAGCAAAGTCTTGACAAAGGGATTCATTAGTAGACCCAAAAATTATATCATCAACATAAATTTGTATAATTAGCATATCATTTTGATTTCTTTTAATAAAGAGGGTTGTATCTACATTACCTCTTGAAAAATTATTATTTAGTAGAAATTTGCTTAGCCTATCATACCATGCTCTAGGTGCTTGTTTTAATCCATATAAAGCTTTATTTAATCTAAAGACATGATTAGGAAAAGCATGATTTTCAAATCCAGGGGGTTGTTCTACATATACTTCTTCAGTAATGTATCCATTTAAAAATGCACTTTTAACATCCATTTGAAATAATTTGAATTTCATAAAGCAAGCATATGCAATTAGAAGTCTAATAGCCTCTAATCTAGCAACAGGTGCAAAGGTTTCATCAAAATCAATTCCTTCTTCTTGATTATATCCCTTAGCAACCAGTCTTGCTTTATTTCTAATTACATTTCCATGCTCATCTAATTTGTTTCTAAAGACCCATTTTGTGCCAATTATAGAATAATTTTTAGGTCTTGATACTAAGGTCCAAACATTATTTCTTTCAAATTGATTAAGTTCCTCTTGCATTGCATTAATCCAATTATGATCATTTTCAGCTTCTTCAAGAGTTTTAGGTTCAAGATGAGATACAAAAGCACAATGATTAACTACATCTCTAAGTGAAGAACTGGTTTTTACCCCATGCATAGGATCACCAATAATTAACTTCTTAGGGTGGTTGTGAACATACCTCCATTCCTTGGGTAGGTCATTTGTACCTTGAGGTTGTTCTTGAATTTTTTCACCTCTCTCATCTTGTTTGTCTTCTTGATCCTTGTCTTCTGGAGTTGCAGAATCTTTCAGAGTGATTTCCTTCATACCTTCTATTAGTGGATCTGCATCATCAACACCCTCATTCTTCCTTGAAGAAAGATCGTTAGATTCATCAAAAACAACATGTATGGACTCCTCAACTACTAAAGTTCTTTTGTTGAAAACTCTAAATATTTTACTAGTGGAGGAGTAACCTAGAAAGATTGCTTCATCTGATTTTGCATCAAATTTATCAAGTTTTTCTTTACCATTATTTAATACAAAACATCGGCAACCAAAAATATGAAAATATGCAATATTTGGTTTTCTTCCTTTCCAAAGTTCATAGGGGGTTTTCTTTAAAAATTGTCTAATCAAAGCACGATTTAAAATGTAACATGCTGTGTTAATTGCTTCCGCCCAAAAATATCTTGGAAGGTTGCTTTCACAAAGCATGGTACGGGCCATTTCTTCTAAGGTTCTGTTTTTTCTTTCAACTATCCCATTCTGTTGAGGTGTCCTAGGAGCAGAGAAGTTATGGCCAATTCCATTTTCATCACAAAAATTTTCAAAATCTTGATTTTCAAATTCAGTTCCATGATCACTTCTAATATTTTGAATTGAAAACCCTTTTTCATTAGTGACTTTTCGATGAAATTTAGTGAAAATATGAAAAGTTTCATTTTTGTGTGCCAAAAAAAAAACCCAAGTAAAACGAGAGTAATCATCTATAATGACAAAGCCATATCATTTTCCTCCTAGACTAGTGGTTCTAGTTGGTCCAAATAAGTCTATATGCAAGAGCTCTAAAGGTCTAGAAGTTGAAACAGTATTTTTGGATTTAAATGAAACTCTAGTTTGTTTACCTAATTGGCATGCATTACAAATTCTATCCTTATCAAAATTCAGTTTTGGCAAACCAAGAACTAATTCTTTCTTAATTAATTTTGAAAGAGAATGCATGCTAATATGTGCAAGTCTACGATGCCACAGCCAACTAGTCTCATTAACTTTAGCATTCAAGGAAACTAGGCATTGCATGTCTAATTTGGCTAACTCATTCAAATCTACCATATAGATATTGCCATGCCTATGTCCTATAAATTTAATGCCATCGTTAATAGGACTAGTCATAATGCAAACAGATGATTCAAAAACGACTTTATACCCTTTATCACAAAATTGACTAATGCTAAGTAAGTTATGCTTTAAACCTTTAACTAACAAAATATTTTCAATGTATTTGGAGGGAGTGATACCAATGTTACCTATCCCGATGATCTTTCCTTTTTCATTATCTCCAAAGATGACCATCCCTCCATCCTTAGCATCAAGTGTGATGAATTGTGATTCATCACCAGTCATGTGTCTCGAGCATCCACTGTCAAGATACCATTTCCTGTTTCCTCCTTGGGATGCTAGACACACCTGCAAGCAAAGATCAGGTTTCTGTCTTAGGTACCCAAGTTTTCTTGGGTCCTTTTAGGTTAGTCAAAATGGTTCCTTTTGGAACCCATATTTTCTTTACAGTTGTGTTTGCATATTTGTTAATAAGGCATGTGTATGATTTATGTCCTATTCTACCACATTTGAAACAAGTAGTATTTGCAGACTTGTTACTTGAATAATTTACATAAATATTCTTCAGAAATTTTTATTTCTTAAAGGGATTATATCCAAGTCCAGCCTTATCATATACAGCTTTTTGATTATCAAGAATCATATTTAATTTGTTTGAACTTAAGGTGAACTTATCTACTATAGGTTTCAGCTTGTTAATTTCATTCTTTAAGCTTTGATTTTCTTGAATCAAGGTGGATTTTTTAATTGAAAGGTTTTCAGCTTGTTTCATTAAGGACTGATTTTTCAATTTCAGTTCTTTGTTTTTCATCCCTAGTTTCTTTAATTCATCAATCAAATCATAGAATGCTTCATGCAATTCTTCAAAAGTAAATTCACTAGTGGATTCAGAAGTTACCTCATTTTCGTGTGCCATCAGGCACAGGTTGGCTTGTTCTGTTGAGGTTTCCTCGTCGGAGCTTGAGTCATCGCTCGAACTCCAAGTCGCCATCATTGCTTTCTTTTTGAACTTTTTGGGACCTTTCTTTAGTTGTGGACATTCGGATTTGAAATGTCCCGGCTTCTTGCACTCATAGCATATAAGGGGTTGATCTTTCTCTTTCTCTTTGCCTTGTTCCCCTTTTGTGAATGACTTCTTTCTCATCCCTTGTTTCCTTTTTCTTAGAAACTTCTTAAATCTCCGGGTGATGAGTGCCATCTCTTCATCCTGTTCTTCATCTTCAGTGTCATCCGTTTCATCATCAGGCGAAGTTGTGGATTTGAGGGCAATGGTTCTTTTCTTTTTGACTTCATCCTCTTGATATTGCTTCATGCTAAGTTCATGAGTCATCAAGGATCCAAGAAGCTCTTCTAGAGGTAGAGTGTTCAAGTCCTTTGCTTCTTGGATGGCAGTCACCTTGGCTTCCCAAGTTCTTGGCAATGACCTGAGAATCTTCCTTACTAGCTCACTGTTAGTATAAGATTTGCCAAGACTCTTCAAACCATTAATTATATCAGTAAAACGAGTAAACATAGCAGTTATGGACTCATCATGCTCTATTTTAAACAATTCATATTTATGTATAAGCATGCTTATTTTAGACTCTTTTACTTGATTTGTTCCCTCATGGGTTACTTCTAACCTATCCCATATTTCTTTAGCAGATGCACAAGTAGAAATGCGATTAAATTCATTTGCATCTAGTGCACAATAAAGAACATTCATAGCTTTAGCATTTAATTGTGCCAATTTCTTATCAACCTCATCCCATTCTTTCTCGGGTTTGGTTGACTCCTCACCATCTATAATCTTGGTGGGTGTGTGAGGATCATTCACTATGATACTCCACATATCATAGTCGAGTGCTTGTATGAATATCTTCGTCCGAGCTTTCCAATAGGTATAATTAGACCCATTGAAAAGAGGAGGTCGGTTGGTAGATTGCCCCTCGGCTAGAGAAGTACCGACATGGGTTGCCATAGATCTTTGGCTCTTTGATTGTTAGATCAAAGAAGGGCTAGAGCACCGGGCTCTGATACCACTTGTTGCCCAGCTATGCAACCCAAGAGAGAGGGTGAATTGGGTTTCTAAAAATTTTAAGCTCAACTGATTACTTATGAACAGTATTTGTTAAAACTTGATGAATGAGAAGAAGGTCTTTAAATCAAGATTAAATTACCTAGAGCAAGAATGTAATTATATAATAAAGAAATAAAGCGAAACAATAAAGCACACCACAAACACAAGGATTTATAGTGGTTCGGTGCCAACCTTGCACCTACATCCACTCCCCAAGCTCCTACTTGGGAATTCTAATCCACTATACTTGTATTCAACCTGAATACACACGTCAGAAACTCTGACACTAGCTATCCCAAGCTAATCCACTTATTTTTCGGGTATAAGCCAACCCAAAACACTCCGATTTCAGGTTCGGATCAACCTTCCCTTGTTTTGGAAACCCTCCAAAAACAAGAACAATTACTCACAAAGAGTAAGACAGTTTAGAGCATAAATACGTACAAGAATAGCTCCTTAAATGAGCGAATATAACAATAAAAATACTTTACTCAAATGAAGAATCCCCTTTTTGGATTTTCTCAAGGTGGATGAACGCTTGAGGAGAAGATGAACTTGATTGAAGACTTCTTGAAGGCTTTGAAAGAGCTTTTGATCAAGTTTGAAAAATAGGCTTGAAAGATCCTCTCTTTGAATGCTCTTGAATCTCTCTTTCACAATCTCTCGTGTATATAATAGATCTCTCATGTGGATTGTGGATCCCCTCTCTTTTTCTTTTGTGTATTTCGTTGATCTCCTCTTGTATATTTTTGGATCTTCTCTTCTCTCTTGTATTTTCACCTTTTGAAACCTTTTATAGCATTAAGAAACAAGAGAAAACATATTAGGCAGAAAAAGAGCCGTTAGAGCATTTTTAGGAAGCATAAAAGGCAATTAAAATGGGCAAAAAACTAGCCGTTGCGGACATTTTCCATCGCAGGGGTCGACTCATGAGTCGACTCATGCTTCAGGGGTCGACTCATGAGTCGACCTCTGTTGCAAAGACCAGAGATTTAGTTTCTGAAATTTTTTTGGCTCAAATCAGCAGAGGTCGACTCATGAGTCGACTCATGCCTTGTGGGTCGACTCATGAGTCGACTCACAGGTCGTGCCAAGCCAAAAATCCAGCGTGCCATGGGTAATTTTTGCATGCCAATCAGCTCATAGTGCCATGAGTTGACTCATGAGTCGACTCATGCACTTCAAACCTTCATAACTTCAAAAATATAAGTCCAAAAACAATGAAATTTTCATCAATGGATTACAAATCATTTGTTCTACCAAATGATACTATCAAATCAGAATTTTAGTGAAATTACAATTTTTCTCTTGAAGAGCATAAGGACTTTTTCAATTTAAAATTATTTGTATCCCTTCAATCTGCTTTGTAATCATCAAAATCAATCTAGGAGCAACAGACTCCACGTGTCACGTTTCGACGGTGGCCACGATCCCACTCCACTACTCTTTGCAACAAACTCCGCCTAACTCCGGGCAGTCCACTGCCAAACGGTTACAGATGTCACTATCAGTCTACTGCCTCTTTTTCGCCTATAAAAGGAGACCCCAGATACATTATTCGATAAGCTCTCATTTTCTTACCCAAAACTCTGCTAAAATTTTTATTAGAGCACTCCATTCTTGTTTAGGCAGAGAACTGATTTGAGCGTCGGAGGGTCTTGCCGGAGCAACCCCACCTCTGGTTTAGACTTCTTTTGCAGGTCCCGGCGGCGACCGCGACTCCCTCGACTCCAGCTTCTCCGGTGCAAGCAAATTTTTGCACCAACAGTATTATTCAGATATGACCATATAGGATTGAAAGGTATGATTTAACTAAAATACTATAGTTTGTTGTGCTATCCATAAGACTATAAGTATTTTAGAGGTAAAAGTTATGTTGAGAGTTGCATAAGATGCAATTGGTAAAGTATTACCTATCTTTGAACTCATAGGAGCTTGTTTTGCTATCCACAAGACTTTTTATAAGAAATTAGGATCTCAACCCTACTAAGGATCTTTATAATAGGTTTCTCATTTTCATACTTGAGGGCTATGGAATTCACTAAAATAGTGGGAGATATAATTAGATAAAAAATCTCATCTAACTTGTGCATGTCATCATGAGTAGTCTTTGTATGTTCTTATATACACATCTGCATCTTTACTATCACTGTATGGGATAATCTTAGATTGACCGAACTTCATATAATGGTTGAGAAAAAGAAGATGAAGAATATCTTCATCATGGGTATCTAATTTCATATACAGCAATGATGAGCATTATAAATAAATTACAATAGCTGTCTTGCAAATGTGAAGCAACAGGAGAATACAAAAGTTGCATCTGCTAATAATTTATATATGATATAAAATAATTATCATTGAGTATTTTAATTTTAAAATTTTAAATATGTGATACCTTATATAGGTTCTACTTAGGCAAAGTATTGCTGAACCTATAAAGTTGAAGTGAGATGACTACTTGCCTTTTGGCACTGATGGAGAGTCCATTCATGCTGAGGCTGTAAGAACCAATATAATCTTCTAGTAAGATTTAGAAACTAGTAGATCATTGTTATATGTCTGAATTTATCAGAAATATTATTTAAAATTTTTGCTATTGTAGCATGATTTTGAAATTAATGTAAAGAGTAAAAGTTACTCTCGTTTCGATAAATTTTAGGACTATGGTCTCATGTTTCTGTCACTCAATGATGTTGTTCTTCTTGTTGGTGAGAATAAGAAATTAATATGTAATGGTTATATATTTCAGGGCAAACAGGGTGTTAGGTCATGAATATATGGATGTTTGAAGGTTAATAATATCTCGACCCAGAGATGGACACTTCATATGAGATATGGTGTGTTCCTTAAATTTGCTTCACAGATCTTATTATCTCATTTTGAAGAGATATCCTAGATGTTGCTGTATATGTTTTGAATTAGATATCATAAAAAATCTATTACTAGCACTCCATATGAGATATGGAGAAAGGGCAAAAGACAAGTTGTCCAACTTTTATGAAATGAGTTGATGTACATAAGTTTTATGCTAGATTAAATTTTGCATAAGTTTATAGATTATCTTAAGGAGTAGTATGTGATACTATTTCTACCATCCTACTGGACAAAAGATGTTTTGTCAGTAGGTATGCCACTTTTTAGAAATTTTTTTTTTAAGAAGCAGACAATGGGAGGATAATTGAACTTAAGAAGTTCAAGACCTATGAACTATCCCATCATAACCAGTGGAGTGTCCACAAATTGATCCTCGATCAGATGTGCTCATTGATGAAGCACAACCATGACACACCTCCTCACCAAAGGTCAATTTGAGTGTGTAATGTACCACTCAAATATAGATTTATCACTGAGAATGACGATACACTATACATCATTGAAAATGATGTTTTCTTGACCTATTCGAAAATTATCATGAGTAGTGACTCTGACAGTTGGCTTGAAACCATGACATCCGAAATAAACTCCTGGTACATCAACTAAGTATGGACTATAATTGAAGCACTTATAGGTATAACCCAACAGGTTGCTATCAGAGATGGCAATCCAGATTTTTGCTATTGTCACACACCATCTAGAGAATTTATATCTAGTGGGAGGACAAATGCTTTTATGGACTAAAGTAGGTATTGAGGAGTAGGTATTTCTATTTTTGATAAGATAGTCAAAATATTTGACTTTATCAAATATAAATGAACCATGTGTGTGTGCAAGAAGACAAATAAGGGTACCACTAACTTTTTAGTTGTGTATGTGAGTGACATATAGTATATTGGGAAGGTAGTCCTGATATTGCATTCGATCAATGACATGCTTATCACAAATATTTTCATGGAAAAGACTTGAGTTTAGCATCCAATATATTTGGCATCTATAGTGATAGATATAAATGGATATTTGGCTTGTCCCAATCTAAGTACATAGATTTTATGTTGAAGGTGTTCAACATGAATGGGTGTAAAGAAATTTTCTTACCCATATATTCAATATAGCCAGAGCAGAGATGAATAGTAAAAATAGTTTCTACTGATTCATCAATCGAGTCATCATCATCAAATCGAGCTACATATAGATAGATATTTGGGCTTGATATGATTCCATGCCCATGGTCTTTCCAGAATATTGTGTGATTGAAAGATTAAATTACACGGTAACTCACCATGGAAGGATAATTTTAATATTTTCATCAAATTTTAAATCTTTTAGATAGTCATGGCATGTTGCTAGACTTTAATCTTGACTTATGGACTCGTTAGAATTAAAAAAGTTTAATTCAAGAATCAATTAGGAGGAGTTCTAGTTGATTAGGACTCTTAAGCTGACCTAATCTAATCAGATTAGGATTATGTCATGAGTCTGAATCCACTGCTGGCTAGATTTGAAATTTAATAGGTCACACACAATAAAGATTTGATCTTGGTCTAATTTATTTAGATTTATTATAAATCCAATGGGTTAATTGAATTGCTAGCATATGAATTAACCCAAGTTCTCAATTGGGTTCAGTGCAAAAATTTTTGTGCTAACCTTAACTTGTTGCCTTGACCTAATGTGATTGGATTTGAATCTAGAATTAAATAGGTAGTTTATCTGATTTTTAATGAAAGAGTTCCATGTGAATAAACCTCCTCCATGCCAAAACCACATGCATAAAATAAATTGGCATCACATTTATTTTGGACGTTAAAGATGGAAGAATCCTTCTCATCTACTCCTCTTAATTTTCTCACATGTTCCACACATCCCATTATTTTGTGTGACATCAGATGATGCCTTGGGATATGTAGGCATGGAAGAGGAGAAGGAGTCCTTCTCTGAGAAGGAACTCCATGCCAAAATTTATTTGGAACGCCTCATGTTTTGTGCGAAGAAATGAAAAAGTCTATTTCTTGTCAAACTCTTAAATTCCTTGCCATTTATTCCACACGTTTCTTATTTCATCATGTCATGTGATGGCTCTTTGAATTATGAGAATAGAAGAGAAGGAAGAGTCCTTCTCTGGCAAGAAGTTTGAATGCCAAATTTATTTAGGATGCTACATTATTTTGTGCGTTATGGAAGAGTCCATCTTATTATGGACTCTTGGTTTTTCTCACACCATTTCCTTTTCCCACATGCCATATGATGGCGTTCAGATTTTTCATATGGAGGAAGAGTCCTTTTGCAGATGAAACTCTTCTTATTCCATGCCATGACCCTTTGGTTTTCATGCAAAAAAATAAATTGGAGCATGTAAGGATTAAGGGACGCCAAGAGTTGGCGTCCCATGGTGTCACCTTTTATTTCCTATAAATAGGGGTGCTACAACCAGATTTAACATGCCAAATTGGACTGAGAATAGGCATGGAAATGGAGAGAAAAATGATAAGAAAAATCTGGATATAGACAAGAAAAAAAGAGAAAGAAAAATAGAAAGGAAGGAAAGAGAGAATGGAAAGCATGAGATGCTTGTCCAAAAATCAGGTTGTTCATGTATTGAACATATAATCTGATTTTTGTGTGGTGAGATCCTTTGGAAAAGGGTTCTTAGTGGAGGTCATGAAGGCATATAAGTGGTGGTGTAATTCATTCTTGCGAGGGATGATTGATAGCGCACTTAGAAAGAAGGCTGCAGCACTATATCGAATTAGAAATGGCCCTGATCAGTCTCGTGTGGATCATCATTGGAGGATTTCTATTTTGGAGTCTCATGAAGATCTCTAGATTATTAGTTCGTGATCTTCGTGTTGGTATATGGCTTTTGATCTTCTCTTGTTATGTATGCTTATGTTATTTGATTGCAATCATCAAGGTGTTTCTAGGATTTTTGTGTTCCGGTTGTCTAGTTTAAATGTTAAACTTATTTTCAATTGTTGAATGTATGTAAAAATTTTTAAAATTTATATTCTGCTACATCATCAAAATTCAATAATTTTTTTTTGACCAAATAATCGATGATGGAATCCATCCAGCTCAGCTCGTGCTCGACTTGAAGTACCATAGACTCTTCAATACTCCATGTATGTAGTTGTTCGATGAAGACTCACCAATTATGCTTGGTTAGCCCTTATGTGGCAAGATGAAAGAGTGCATCAGTTCTTACATAACCTTGGAATTTACTTGGACCTCTAGGATTTAGAGGGCTGTCGATATTTCCTTGAGCTTCTATAGGTACTTCGCCATTGTAGAATCTCGGCCTTCATACTCACTTCGGACTTATCCAACGACATGCTACGAGTTGGAGAAGACCTTAAGGACTTTTATCCAGAGTTCTTTTGCAAGTCGAAGTCCGATGATGAGGGCTTTGTACTTGGCCACATTATTTGAGGCTCTAAAGTTGAATTGGAGGGTGTATTACGCTACGACTCCATCTGGACTAGTAAAAATGAGCCTGGCATCACATCCTTGGGCATTGAAGGCTTTGTCGACATGTAGAATCCAATGTGAAAACTTTTAGTGTCCTCGAATCTTGTCGAGGAAGGATCTTCAACATCCTCAAATCTTGTCAAGGATGGGCCCTCTATCTTGTTGAGGGCAATTCTTTGATATCCTTGAATCTTGTCAAGGATTGGTTTTCAACATCCTCAGATCTTGTCAAGGATGAGCCCTCAGATCTTGTCTAGGGTAGTTCTTCGATGTCCTCGAATCTTATCGAGGATAGGTCTTCAACATCTTCGGATCTTATCGAGGATGGACACTCAGATCTTGTTGAGGGCAGTTCTTTGATGTCCTCAGGTCTTATCAAGAATGGGCCCTTGGATCTTGTCAAGGGCTATTTTTCTTCTAGGATAGTGCATTCCATGAGGAAGTCAATAAATATTTGAGCCTTCATCATGGGGCGAGGTCAAAAGTTAATGTCAAAATTTTCAAGCTCAATTGTCCATTTCACCATTCATCCAAAAATGTGGGTCATTTAAAGAATCACCTTCAAAGGTTGATCGGTTAGGACTACCACTAAGTGGGCTTGGAAGTAGGATTGGAGATGTCATATAGAAATGATGAGCATATAGACCATCTTTTCGACCTTGGAATACCTCATTTCTATATCCTGAAGAATCTTACTGATATAGTAGATTGGCTTTTGGGTTTCTGCATTCTCTCGGACTAGAATTGAGCTAATTGCATTAGGTGAAATAGCCAAATATAAAAGTAATTGCTCATCTTCTTCTAGGTTATAGAGAAGTGGAGGGGCTCCAAGGTAGCATTTGAGATCTTCAAAAGTAGTTTTGTACTCCTGCAACCATTCAAAAGTCTCTATCTACCTTATCATCTTGAAGAAAGGAAGGTACTTTTTAGTTGACCTGAAAATAAATCGATTGAGAGCTGCAACTCAACCCGATGAGCTTTGGATGTCTCACTTGGTGCTCGGGTGCTTCATGTCGAGAAGTGCTTAGATCTTTTTTGGATTGGCTTTTATTCCTTATTGGGTCATCATAAAATCAAGAAACTTTTTCGAGATGACTCTAAAGGCACATTTATTTAGGTTGAGCTTCATTTGATATCAGCATAGCTAGCCGAATGCTTCTCTAGATCGGCAATATGCCGATCTACTTTCGTACTTTTGACAAGCATATCATTGATGTAGATTTTTATGTTATGACCAATCTGATGTTCGAACATCTTATTGATGAGGTGTTGATGTATTGCACCTGTATTATTGAAACTGAAAGCAACATTTTATAATAATATAAATCTTTATTGGTTATGAATGCGAACTTCTCCTCGTCCTCGAGTGCCATCTAAATCTGATTGTACTCTAAGAAGTTACCATGAAACTCAATAGTTGGTATCTCAAGGTGGCATTGATAAGTTGGTTGATCTTCAAGAGTGAAAAGCTATCCTTTTGGTAAATTTTGTTGAGATTGATGTAGTTGATGTAGATTCTTCACTTGTCATTGGCCTTTTTGCCATGACGATATTAGAAATCCACTCCAGATATTGTGCTTTCCAGATGAATCCCATCGCCATCAGCTTGTCAACTTCCTCATCGATAGCTTGCAGCCAATTCGGGGTGAAGCTTCATTTCTTTTGTCATAGTGGTCGATAATCTGGATTCATATTTAGTTTATAAACAATAATATCAGATGGAATACCTGACATGTCTAATGTTGACCAGGTGAAAATATTTTCGTTAGCCCAAAAAAAGGTCATCAAGCAATCTCTATGATTGGTTGTCAATTGAGAACCAACTCGAATTGTCTAGGTCAGATCATTCTCGAAGGGAATGGTGATGAACTCCTCTGTAGGTTCTCCTCGAGACTCCTCAAAGTCCTTCCTATGATCTTCAATTAGCAGGACCTCCATCGGCATCTTCCCTTTAATGGTTGCAAGAAAATATTACCAGGCTAGCATCTGATATCCTCGAATCTCACTAACTCCCTTCCGAGTCGGGAATCACACAAGCAAATGGTAGATGGAGATGATTGCTCAAAGGGCACTAAGTCTTGTTCGTCTGTGGATTATGTTGTAGGTTGAAAGCACTCGGATGATAAGGAAAGTTGGCTGTATAGTCTTTTGATAAGGTTCTCCTCCAACAATTACTGGTAGAATGATCTCTCCTTCAACTACTATGAAATCTCTTGAGAATCCAATCAAGGAGTATTTACTCGCTTTAGCTGATCAAGCGATAGTTTCATACATTGGAAAGCATCATAAAACAAAATATTAGTTAAGCTTCCATTATCGACAAAGTTCCTTTTTATAGCATAATTTGTCATCATCACTGAGATGATGATAGTATCATCATGAGGAGTTTGAACTCCTCAAACATCATTATCAAAAAAAGAAACTAAGACATCTATCCTCTACATCTTCAGACTTCTAGCTTGATCATCTACCCTCCCTGCCACCTTCGAAGTCTGAGATCATGTTGATTATTGAAAAATATGTTCCAAAGCCATCATCAGTCTGTTGATAGTTGAGCTTATAGTTATAAATTATATATAAATTATTAATTATTAATAAAATATTATTTGACTTTTTTCATCACTTTGTGTATATCTTCTATGAATTCCAATATTGTGATGAAGTCCTTAGGACTAATTGCATCGATATAGGAGGATATATCATTTAGCCCTTAAAACTAGTTCATGATCAAGTGATATGCTATTAGGATAATAGTTATATTAAGTGTAGATCATTGTATGTGTTGAAAAATATCCTAAAGTCAATCATTTGATAATTATGCTAAATATAATTGTATATGAATTAATAAATAACAAAAGTTATTTGGCCTTATTACATCTTCTAATGAACTCTTATATTGTAATAAAATTTTTAAAATTACTTTGATCGATAAAGAAAAATTTATCGTGTAGTCCTTAAATTGGTTCGCGATCAAATGATACGCTATTACTAGGATGATAGTGATATCAAGTGTAGGTCATTGTGTGCCACATGTGTTGGTTGTCCTTATAATCAAATAGTGTGAAGATACTGGTATGGCATGCAGGTGAGATGTAGGAGTACATTGTCACTAAATATGATCAACTGTAGAGCACTCTGCTGTCAAGGATAGCTCACGGAGGGTATGGATATAAGTGTCCCTCCGATCTGAGAACATCACGGTGACTTGCAAGCAATTTACTATACTTTAGTATTGGACTAACTGAGTTTCTAATTTTATGGTAAAAGATTGTTAGATATAATCAAGTATTTGTCAAATCGGTGTGTGAGTCAAGATGGGATTGACCGCTCTGAATTAGTAAGAGTTAATGTATCAATGTATTTTAATTTAGCAAAACCTGAGCTCAGATAATCCATGAGATAGATTTGAAAAAGATTGAAATACAATGTGGATGACTTATCTAAGATTGACAGTTAAATCATTGGTCATCCTTGAACATTAGGATCAAAGAGATGAATTATATGATAACCATACGTCAATAGATTTTTGAATGTTGCTTCACCTTCATTCGACCTATCCGGACATCGAGTCACCATTGCTAGATGGTTCCATCGATTAATTTTAGAAAGTTATTCTTATGTTACCGACTTAGGTTCAAACCTATGGGATCATACTCAAAAGAAGTTTCTGACTAATCATGTGGCTGATCAACGATTGAGAATCATTCAAGGGCTTAATCATCAATTCGATTGATGATTAACCTTATACAAAAGTTATAATAAATTAATTTATCAAATATTAATGAATTAATAGAAGATTAATTAGTAATTAGATTACTAATTAGCTCAATTTAATTAAGAGAAAAAAATTAAATAAAATCTAATTGAATTAGATTCAATTAGGTTTGACCTAATTAGATTATAAGATAACTTAATCGCTAAGGAAGAAATATCCTGATTTGATCAGGACTTTAGTTCAATCAATTTTTAATTTGATTAAAATTTGATTAAAAATTTATGAATCTAATTAGATTAAATTTTATCTATTTTATTTGGACTAAACTAGATATGATTTGATTTGGATTCAAATAAAGAAATAAAGTGTCCATATAGGATTGGGCTCTTCTTCCTTGGGCCAACCCACTTTGCATATCATCTATCTCCATGCACAAATAGTTTTTATGTGAGATTTTTTTGTACCAAAGAGTTCTTCTCCCTCTCTATCTCACATCTAAATCTAATTTACTTTTGATAAAAGAAAGATTTTAAAATTAGATCTCAAAATATTCCTTATCAAGAGAGTCTGTTCTTATCCAAATCAACCTCTCTATGTCAACTTATTTTTTTCTTCTTATATGTGAGATATTTTGAGGAGGTTTTTTGTGGAAGATTAGTTGAAGAATTGATTTATCATAAAAAAATATGGGAAGGAGCATCCCATATTTTTTTGAGATATTTTGACATAAATTTTTGGGTAGGGACAACAACACGTCAAGAGTCTATGATCTCTAGGACTCTTCATCCCACCTCTTTGCACGTTGAAATAAAGAAGTTTTATTTTATTCTTATACGTGTAAGAGATTTGAGAGAGAGGCCTTCATGTTGAAAGGAGTTGGGCATGGGTTCTGGCATGAAAAAGAAGAGGAGACTCCTTCTTCTTGGGGTGTGTGCAAAATCTATTTTTTAGGATTTTATACCTTTGGGTTTGGGAAGAGAAAAAAAAATAAGAAAAAAATTATTTTTTCTCTATCTTTTTTTCACCTCTTAATTTTATCTAGAAGTCCATCTTCAACTTTTGAAAAGATTCTAGAGATTTGAAGAAAGGATCCAGATCAACTAAGAAGAAAGGCTTCACACGAGCTAGCACTCCCGAGAAGACCAATCAGATCGAGGCTTCGAGTGAATTTTTTGTAGAGGTCAGATGTATGAGAGGCTGTAAACAACCAGCATGAATCTCCTTTACCATATCTCTCAGTAGTGATGATCATCAACCCACGCTCATGTATCAAGTTCGAAACTCAGATTAGAAGTAGATGTGATCTACTACTCACATGCATACATGCTGATTTTATCTTTAATATTTTTCAGATTATATATGCAACATATCATATCATAGATCCTAAAATAGGTTGATTTGATGATTAGATCATATGTATGTTAGATTAATTTGATTAATCTAATTGACTTCCACTATAATTTATTCAAAAAAATTTTAAAATACATGCATAAAATCGCCTAAGTTAACCAACAGTGGTATCAGAGCCTATGTTCATTATGACATATTATATGTACATATTAAATTTAAATTTAAATTTTATTTAAATTTAATATATGATATTTTAATCTAAATTTAATTAATGATTGATCGCACAAACTGATATAAGGCTGTCCTACTGTAGGATTTACCTCTTACAGTGAAAAGATTATCCTAGTTTGTGCTGATCTTTGATAAAATTTGATTTTTTATATTATATGTGATATTTATGATCTAATTTAGATATGATCTAAGGTTGTAATCAGATCTGATAAAATTTAGATTGAATCTAAATTCAAATATATATGATGTGTGATTAGATTAGATGGTTCGATTAGCAAGTACTTAGATTGGGTTGATCACCAGGCCATCCGATTATAGGAGCAAGAAGGGTTTAAAGGTCCTCTCTTCCTATTCGATAGGATACTCTTATGACATATGGGGGTGCCATGTGATTAGATCTCATGAAGAAGAGTACGAAAAGAAGAACTTATTTTTCTGCAAAATCTTAGATCTTGAAACCCTAGGTTTGTTGTATGTGATATAAAGTTGTATGAAAAATAAAATATTAATCTATATGATTAAAATTATTTTTATCATGAAAAAATAAAATTTTGAATCATAAAAAATTTAGATATGATCTAAAAGGTGTTTATGATTGATTTTATTTTAGGATTATGCAAGTTTTTTTAAATCTGAAATGTTCTTGCACAATCATTGAGTCGATCTAGTTTTAAACTGAGTTGATCCAGTCCTCTTGTGTAGCCAGCTCAATATTGATTAAGTCGACCTAATTTTAGAATAAAAATTTTTTGCATAATATTTATTGTAAATTATTTCAAACTTAAACCTAAACCCATATTAATGCTGAAACTTAATTAATAATTAAGTGTAGAATCAATGAGATATAGAATTATGAATTAAAGAACTAATGACATTGCATAAAATATGGGGGCATGAGTTAGCTCAAATTAGATCCTTTTACTTGGGTTAGACCTAAGATTAGAATCAAAAATTAATTGATCATATAGAAAAATTGATTAACTCTAATCAAATGTTGAATTAGAATAATCAGGATTTTTCTAATACAATAGTTGTAGGTGGTCAAGTCTATGTCTTTGATTAGATCAAATAGATTTTGATTGTGGCTCAGTGGTTGAACTTGAATCATTAGATTGGTCAAATCGAAACTAATTAATCAATTAGTATCTAAGGTAAGTTTGGCATTTCGATCGATGATTTTTAATTGAGAGCAGCTTACCTGACCATTTTGATGGTGTCTAAGGCAAGCTTAGCAGACCCTTCCATCGATCTCACTTATCTGGCCAATTTGATAGATTGTGTCTTGATTAGACCGCTAAGTGATTTGAGTTGACCCATGTCACTAAGATTGATAAGTGTGACTGATCTAGGTGCCATTTCAACCAGTATGACCCTAATCCAATTCAATGACTTAATGAAGTCAGTAGGAGGATTGTGATTTGCTGGTTGATCTCTTCTCATCTCTTCTCTAAACTAATTCTTAAATCTTTTAAATTATTAGATCCATAAAATGAGCTAATTATGAAGATAACTAGATCATAGCCTCTCATTAAGGTGAATGATAATGGGTCTATTATTTCTGATTGACATTACAGGTACCATCCGTCTGGTGTTCTCTCAAAATGATGGAATTATCATTTATCATATGATGACTCTATTGTACTATCTGATGATGGTTGGGTTGATCGAGCCATCCTCGAGCTTGATCATTCATTAGTTAGAAATACTGAGTAGGTTCATGTTAATGGTTTGACCTAACTAGAACTTTTAGTGGAGGCCCATCGCCTACTGAAATAAAATTAGGGATAAAATTAATTACTAAAAATTATTTGAAAAAATAATTAGTTGAAAATCTATCCATCGGTGCATATGGATTGATCGAGTCATCCTCGAGCTTGTATGCAGTCTGTGTGAATTTTAGTACCCGCTAAAAAATTAAAATAATTTTTTGAATTGGAGGTAGAACCTATCAATTTGTATAAAATAGTGGAAGAACTTTTAGACTAAAGTTCAAGTCTTTAGGCTTAATCAATTCATAAATATAGAGGTCTTGTATTTTTCTTTCAGTTATGGCTAGATGTCCATTGCTCTATTCACTGTTTGATAGTGACTTATTTATAGGACTCAATTTCGATAGATAGTATCGAAAGTTACAAATAGTTTTAGAGTACGAACGGATCCTAGATATGATTATGGATTCAGTACCTAAAGCTTTTACGTCTAACACATATGATGTGATCAAAGGCACTTATTAGAAGTGGCCAAATGATCATATCACCGTGTGATATTTTTAAGAGCAGTGAAAAATCATGAATTCAGTTGTAAATTCAATAATGCTCAGTGAGAGAAAATTCTTCAAAAATTGAAGGAGTTCTTTCGCATTTCTGAAGATATATCTTCAGTAGGACAACAATCCTTTGAGAAAAAAAAAGAAGGTGCAAGAAGGTCGTGCTTGGGCTGATGAGTCCGAACTAATAAAGAGTCTAAGATTAATCTAGTCTGGCAGAGTCACTTGATCAAAACAGGCTAAGAAAGAGAAATCAGCAAAAGATTGCTGAACAAGATATTTATAACACCTTATGATTTCTCTATCTGTGACACTACTATTTGGATATTAGATATCAAAAATCTATGTAAATTATTACAATGACTTTAGTTAGTAGAAAGTTTGAAAACAACAAAAAATTCCTGAATATTGGAGATGAAAGTTATGTTCTAATTATGATTTTAAGAATCGTCAAGCTTATTTTCAATTCTAATAATATCATTTTTAGTGATTGTCATTATTGTCTAATAATTTTTGTGATATCATTATGAATGATGTCAAAATCATGTGGACAACTAAGAAATGGCATTTACAAAAGATCACAGTCTGTTAGTGTAATATACACATTAATCAAAACCTTAAAGTAGATTATATGACAAATGCCTATTTTTGGTAATTTAGGCTCGATTATTTCACAAGAATAAGATCAACAAGAGATAATTTTCAAAGTCAATGATTGTGAAAATCATTGTCAACCTGTCAATCCTATCTTTTTAGTAAGATGATCGAATCACCTTTTACTGAAACAGGTGAATAAGCCACTGATGTTCTGAATCTGATACATCTGATGTATTGGATCTACGAACATATTTATCATAAATTTAGATTATTTAAAATATTTAAATAATTTTTTAATAAGATAGAAAAATAAATTGAAAAGAGTATTGAAACTCTTCGGTCAGATCAAAGAGGAGAATACCCTTCCGGTGAGTTTTTGACATATCTAGAAGAGAATAAGATTCTCTCTTATTAGAATCGACTTTGTTAGACATAGTTCGATTCATGATGGGGTTTACAAGTCTGCCAGTCTCTTTTTAAGGTTATGCTCTTGAGATTGCTTGTTATGTTTTGAATTGAATTCTGAATTAATCAGTCATAATGACTCCATATGAGATATGGACTAGGCATAAACTGATATTTTTTTAACTTAAGATTTGAGAGTATTTAGTTTATGTCAAGCAATTATAGATCAATTAGCTTGGATCTCGATCCTATATATATTATTTTGTAGGATAAATATCAAAAAATCTTGGGGATATAACTTCTACCATGCTAAAGAACAAGAGTTGTTCAGTATTCCTTTCAGAAAAGGAGTACCTTGGTGAAGGTACTGATGCTTTAATGTTGAACTTATGAAGTTCGACAGGTAGAAGAATCGACACAATCTAGTGAATCCATAGAATCAGATTTGATTAGATCAAATCTGGAACCTATTGTAAAAGCACCGTTAAGGAGATCCAGTATCGTACCGCATCCGTCAGATAGATACTTCGATTTCTAGTTTTGAAACGTGATTGCTATTGGACTCGATGAGAACAACAAGGATCTGATCACCTACATGGATACCATGTAGAGGTTCGACTTTGATTAATGGCTTGGAGCCATAAACTCCGAAATGGAGTCCATGAAGGTCAATGGTGTATGGACACTCATTGATCCACTCAAAGGGATAAAATCCATAGGGTGTAAGTGGATCTTCAATAAGATCAAAGAGCACAGATGAGAAGGTGGAGACTTGT
The DNA here is from genome assembly GCF_000442705.2 of Elaeis guineensis. NCBI lineage: Eukaryota > Viridiplantae > Streptophyta > Magnoliopsida > Arecales > Arecaceae > Elaeis > Elaeis guineensis. Next base: position 58,892,626 of record NC_025996.2, read on the forward strand.
AAAGCTTGTCTGGTTACCTATCATTAACATTATGGTATTGACCATAATGAGATATTTTCTTCTAAGGCAGTGCTAAATATTTCAGAGCTGAAACATGCATTTTGATAAGTGATCGAAATACATGATTTCGTTGAGAATGAAGAAGAACCCTGCAAATATAAATGGGTTAATAGTTCTGTGAGTGTATTTTTTATTTTATATATGAATAAATTTTTTTTAATAAAAAATGACATTCCTTATATTACAGGGAATAAAGGTTTCGCTATTATCATTGTTCTCTATAAAGGACTTGAGAAAAGGCACCTCCCATCCTAGGGATGAAGATCTATAGAGATAGATCTAAGAGGCTACTTGGGTTATCCTAGTCCAACTTACATAGAGTGTTTATGAGTAGAATTTATTCTATCATGTACACCATATATGAAATCGGATATGATATACTCACTAGGGTAGTGGGTGAATATCAGCAAGATCCGGATGAGAATCACTGGAAGGTCATCCTTAAGTATTTGAGAAATACTAAGGATCGATGGTTTGGTTATGGAGAATCTGACTTAAAACTTGTAGAGTATGACTTCAATTTTTAGTTGGATATAATAATAGCAAGAATGTGTCAGAATACATCCTTACCCTAAATAATAGAGCAATCTACTGGAAAGGTTCCAAGCAGAGCAATATAGCCAAATTCAAATTGCAAGGTAGAATGTATTGCAACATTCGATGCTTGCAAGAAAGCTATGTGATTATACAAGTTTACTAGCAAGCTAGGAGTGACACCCTCCGATGATGGTCCTGTTGTATTATACAGCATCAGAGCCATAGCTCATGCCAAGGAGCCGAAGTTCTATTAGCTTACTAGGTATTTTGCATCGCTACCATCTTATTCGAAAAATCTGTTAAGGTGACGTCAAACTTTAGAAGATCAATGAAAAAGAGAACATGACCAACTCATTTATTAAAACCTTGATATCTAAAAGTTCTGAGATGATAAATCGAATATGGATATATGATACTATACTGATTTGAAGAAAAAACTGCCTTTTTTCTTATGTAGGATCTTCCAGATTTCATCAAATCTGGGACGGAATAAATTAAAAATTTTTATCCTATGCTATTTTAGATCTAATATCTGTTAGATCTAATTTTATTATCTAATATTTAAAATTTAAAATTAAATCTAAAAGTATGAGAAATATAGACATACCTCAAGGGTAATCTAATTACCCTGTAGATGATCGCAGCACTGCCTGAGGTTCAGATGCAGCCACGTAAGTGCCTAGCCTCTACTAGTATCCACTTAGGTAGGATCTAAAACATCTTCTCCTCATGATTCTACACTCCAAAAATCAGATCAATATCTAATTTGAAAGTACTTCAGAACTCCTTCTGAAGTTGGAGCAGCAGCCTATCGAAGATGTCCTGCAGCCTTCTGTTCCAGGCATCACCACGCCTTGTACCTTTACCAGATGAATGTCTAACTTCTTGGACATGAAGAGGGGAGAAAGAAGAGCAAGGAGGATGTGGAGAAGAGGGGAGGAGATGGCAGATAATGGTTTTTTGCATAAAACAATTCTATCTTGAAACCCTAAGTGCAGCAGAGTTTATATAGACCTGTATGCTGCGCAGTGCCACATCATTCGACCAATCAAAAAATTTCAATAAATTTTGAAAAAATTTTGATTGGTGGAGTGATATCATCTGATCACATCAGATAAGAACCTCCATGCTCTCTCCTATGTTGGTGCCAACATTGGATAAGCACAAATAAGGTGGCGCCAAAGAGTCCAAGTTTATCAGGACTCTTTGGTTCTTATCCATTTGGGGCGCCCACTTAAAACCAATTGAGCTCACGCCATAATCTGATTATGGTGCCCAATTTGAAATGGTTTGGACATGTGGATACTCCATAAAAATCCTTCAATGAATCCTCTTCAGTTTAAGACCTATATGTTAACTTTTGACAGATATCCTAAAATGAAATTGGTAGGTGCTAGAAATTAGCAGGTGTTGTCTTAAATTCATCTCATGAATTAAGACAAACCTTTTCTAAACTGGACAAGCTTTAATTAGACTGAGAGAAATCTTTTCAAGGTTCTCTGGATGAGCCAGATCACATTTGGCTCAGTAGAGACAGAAAAGATTACACGAGGAGAAAGTTAGGCTCAATCGAGTGCTAGCACGATTTTTTTGAACCTAATTGGATCTTATCCAAATGAATTGGGGTAGCTCAATTGATGACATTCAGACCCTAACCCTTGTTTGTGTGATCCAGTTAGGTTCAATTCTGTATGGTAATGAGATATGTCATGATCTCATCATCGACATCATCGAAACTCCTTTCGATGGATCAGAACTCTTCTGATTCAGACAATTAGAATGATCGATCATCAAAATCATTCTAATTGCTCTCAAAATTTACCAGTGACATCTAGCAGTATATGGTGGCAACCCATCAGAACTGAAGATGAACCTCTTGGTGCAGCTATGTTGCCCAGCTATGCAACCCAAGAGGGGGGGTGAATTGGGTTTCTAAAAATTTTAGGCTTAATTAATTACTTATGATGAACAAGACAAAGATTTTAATTCAATATTAATTACCTAAAGCAGGAATGCAAGGATATAATAAAGAAATAAAGTGAAGCGATAAAGCACACCACAAACACAAGGATTTATAGTGGTTCGGTGCCAACCTTGCACCTACATCCACTCCCCAAGCTCCTACTTGGGAATTTCAATCCACTATACTTGTATTCAACCCAAATACAAAACGTCGGAAACTCCGACACTAGCTATCCCAAGCTAGTCTACTTATTTTTTCAGGTACAAGTAAACCCAAATCACTCCGATTTCAGGTTCGGATCAACCTTTCCTTGTTTTGGAAATCCTCCAAAAATAAGAACAAATACTTACAAGAGTAAGAAAATTTAGAGCACAAATTAATACAATAACAGCTCCTTAAATGAGCGAATATAACAATAAAAACACTTTACTCAAATGAAGAAACCCCTTTTTGAATTTTTTCAAGGTGGATGAACGCTTGAATGAATGCTTGAGAAGAGGATGATCGTTGATTGAAGATCTCTTGAAGGCTTTGAACGATCTCTAGATCAAGGTTGAAACAATAGGCGTGACAAATCCTCTCTTTGAATGCTCTTGAATCTCTTTCACAATCTCTCGTGTGGATTTTGGATCCTCTTTTCTTTTTCTCTCAAATATCTCTTTGAATACTTTGCGTATAATTTTTGGATCCTCTCAATGAATTTGATCTCTCGTTTGATCTGCCGATTGATCTGCTTTGATCTTTTTCGATCTACAATTTTTTCACCATTTGAAACATTTTATAGCATTAGAAGCAAGAGAAAACAATTTAGGCAGATAAAGAGCCGTTAGAGCAATTTTAGGAAGCATAAAAGGCAATTAAAACGGGTAAAAAAATAGCCGTTGCTAACATTTTCCGTCGCAGGGGTCGACTCATGAGTCGACTCATGCTTCAGGAGTCGACTCATGAGTCGACTTCTGTTGCAAAGACCAGAAATATGGATTTCTAAAAATTCTTGGCTCAAATCAGCAGGGGTCGACTCATGAGTCGACTCATGCCTTGTGGGTCGACTCATGAGTCGACTCACAGGTCGTGCCAAGCCAAAAATCCAGCGTGCCATGGGAATTTTTTGCGTGCCAATCAGCTCATAGTGCCATGAGTTGACTCATGAGTCGACTCATGCACTTCAAACCTTCATAACTTCAAAAATATAAGTCCAAAAATAATAAAATTTTCACCAATAGTTTACAAATCATTTGTTCTATCAAATGATACTATCAAATCAGGATTTAGTGAAATTACAATTTTGCCCTTGAAGAGCATAAGGACTTTTTCATTTTAAAATTACTTGTATCCCTTCAATCTGCTTTGTAATCATCAAAATCAATCTAGGAGCAACAATCTCCCCCTTTTTGATGATGACAAAATATTTGAACAAAAATATTTATGTGAATCACTAATTTCAAAAGAATGCATTATAGATGTATATGCTTGAAAAGAGTATGATTCTTTTGGCATGTAATATAAATGGTCATATACAAAAATAATTTGTCCATTTGCTTAAGGATTTGAAGATATGCTCATTTGATTATGTGATTTTGGTGTTAGAGCGAAAAACTTGTGTTTGTTATCAGATTGAGCTGTATTTTGAAAATTCCATTCTCATTTGATTTTAGTTTTAGCATCAGAGAAAAAAAATACTTATGTGCTAAAAAAATATGTGTGCCAAAGTATGTTTACGAGTTGATTTTGAAAGTGTATTAGCTCATTTTGAGTTTAAGATATATCAGAGCAAGAGAAAAGAAATAAATTTTGCAATGTATCAGAGCAAGAAAAATAATTTTTACAATGTTATCAGAAAAGATTTTACAATGTATCAGAAAAAATTTCACACTGTATCAGAGCAAATTTTATAATGTATCAGAGCAAGTTAAAAGAAATTTTAGGGTGTATCAGAGTAAGTTAAAAAAAATTTTAAGATGTATCAGAGTAAGTTAAATTTCTTAAGATGTATCAAGGTAAATAAAATTTCAGGAGATGTAACAGAGCAAGTTGTAATTTTGAAGTATATCAGAGCATATTTAAATTTTTAATGCAAATCAGAACATATATAAAGAAGTAATTTAAAAGTTACTTATTTGCATTGTACTTGCAGTGTATTTTTGATATTGTTCTTTAAATTTTCAATTCATTCATTAATTTCTCATAATTTGTGGTTTTGATTGCTTTTTCTTTAATTGCTCATAAATTTTGTTTAATTGCTCATAATTTATGGTTTTGCTTTCGATGGATGGCTTTTTATTTAATTTCTGTCTGATACCAAATTTCTCAAATTTTTGTTTAATTTCTCAAATTTTTGCTTAATTTCTCAAATTTTTGCTTATTTCTCAAATTTTTGCTTAATTTCTCCCCCTTTTTTTTTGTATAATTTTTTTTTTAAATTTTTGTTTAATTTCTCCCCCTTTTTGACATCATCAAACATGGTTAACTCTTCTTTTTTCTGAAACATTCTTTAATTTCTCCCCTTTTAGAGTTTATCACAGATGTTTGCTCCCCCTTAATATAGCAATAATCAACAACAAACAACAACAAAGAGAAGATAATATTTCAACAAGGAGAATATATATAACCAAAATATGATCAACATCATTACAAAAGGTAGAAATATAAGTAAAAGATGATTCCATTAAAACCATAATTGTTTCATTACATAGTTCTTATTATAAAAATTAACCAGCTAATTGTCAATACATGGCCCCCAGATACAGATCCTAGAACAAGACACTAACACCTAGGATCTAGTAATGATCAAGACAAAGTCATGGATCGGAGTTATCAGATATGGTATGAGAAGCTGATGGATCAGAAGTGCGTCCTCTACCCCGTCTGCCTCTGGCACGAGCAGGAGAGCGAGATGAACTGGGTGGCTAAGTATGCTGAGATGCTAAAGACTGAACAGAAAGGGTGAGTCTGATAGAATCAAGTACGTTCAGTGCTCTGGAAACAGATTGAAGTAGAGCAGTGAACTGAGTGGTAGCATGCTCACTCGATCTTCGGATTTCTTTCCTCAGCAATTCATATCCACCCTCTAGTGCTCCTCTGAGCCTGCCAGCCTCTGCAGTGAGGTCTGTGACCTTAATAGTAGACTCCTGTGGTTGAGGATGGCCAATGCAAGGACTTGCCCCTGCAAGTCAAGAACTCTGCCAGTCAGTCTCCAGACTGTGTCCTCAAGCTGCTGAATCCGGATGGACTGATCTGAAATCATCTGAAATATAGTGGAAATGTGGGGAGTAATGGTCTGATCAGAAGAAGTAGCTCCAGGTGCAAAAGAAGTACTACTCCACTGGCTAGACAGCAAAGAAGCCACATGCTGTGAAATATGCTCGATCTGATCGTCAGCCAGTCTGAACTCTGAATGAGGTGCTCTGCACTCTGGCTGATACACTGGTGTGGGCATCCTAGTAAATTCTGAAGGGCCAGCCTCAGTATCAGGAATGAACTGGGTATCTGGTGATGCTGCCCTGAAGTCATGTACAGGAGATGATGGACCTTCTTCTTCTGCTCTGCCTTCAGTTCTGTCTTCAGCTCTATCTTCAGTTCTTTCCTCAGCTCTCTCCTCAGCTCTCTCCTCAGCTCCCTTGATCCAACCACCATCAGTCTTTGTAAATCCCATTCGGTGCAGGGTGTGTTGGTTGAAAGTGTCCACATGAGAGAGCTTAGTAGCAGCCTCCCCCTCACAACTAATTCCAAACCTCCTAAATACTCTAGTAAGGGCCATACCATAAGGCAAGTGTGCCTTGGATCTGTTCAAAGTTTCTCTCATGGCCTCTATCATAAGTGCAGGGAGGTTCAGGGGGGTCTGAGTGATGACATGAAACATGACACATACATCTCTGCTGGAAAGTAAGTCATGTCTACCACTCTTAGGAAAGAAGAGCTTTGTTACCATCTGATGCAGGACCCTCATTTCAATGGACAAAATCTTTGCTTCCAATTTGTTTAAACTTCCTGAATAATTTTCTCCTAAAATAATTCTGATCCCCTCTTCTTTTACTGGGAGTTCCATATAAGAATAACCCTCACTAGGCAACTGAAGTATTTCTCCCAATATCCTAAAATCCAAGCAGATATTAATTCCCTTGACTGTTGAAGTCACTGACCCATTTCCATAAAGTAGGTTCTGGTAGAATTCTCTAACTAGGTCAACATAGGTGACTTCTTTAAGGGAGCAGTAGAGTTCCCATCCTTGGTTTTTAATTTTACTTGCAAAAGTAAAGCCCTCTTTCTCAAAGAACGGAAAATCTATATTCTTCCCGGTTTCGACTTTTCTATCGGAAAGAGGATTCTTACTGGGGCTTAGGAGGGATTGAGAGGGACCTTGAGCAGGTACTGAAACTGGAGTGGGAGCAGTTGAAGACTGAGCATGCCTTTTCTTTCGGACAATTTCTTCAGGCTCACAGATTGACTTTCTTCTTTGGGGAAGTTTCATCTTCGGAGCCATATTCACTATAGTAGCAGGCAAGGAGACTTGAATTAAGTGGAGGAGGGATCACAAGAGAGTAAAGAAGGATTTTGGTGGAGAAAGTAAGTGGATTTTGGAAGTTCGGTAAAGTGCTAGGGCACGTTCCAACCGTGCCAAGCAATGCGAGAAAACACAGAAAATCCCTTTCTAAGGTGGCGATTTTTGGTGGAGAGGAGGAGGGAGAATTACCTCGAAATAAATCCTTGGATTTGGAGCAAAAAGAGTTGGAGAAGATGGCTTTTGGAAGGAGGACGATGAGAAGATGAGTCGTCTCACGAACAGAGTTCCCGTTTAAAAACAATGAAACCGTGGAAAGTTTGAGGAAATAACAAGTTTGCCATTGAGTCGACTCATGGGGGTCGACTCATGAAGTTCAGAAATTCAGAAAAAAATGCGAATAAATTCCAAAAAAATTCAAAATTTTGGGAGAAGAAATTTTGCTCAATGATAAGTTTTTAGAATGATAATTTTGAGCTTTTGGGATTAGGATAGATGTTGGAAATTGAGCTCTAAGAATCAATTCTTGGAAATTGAGAAAGATTAGGTATATGGATCTAGAATTCCTAGATTTCTCCTAATTTCACAGAATCTATCCTCACTAAGGACCTTTGTAAAGATATCAGCTAATTGATTTTCAGTGCAAACATATTCAAGAATTACGTTTTTGTTTTGAACATGTTCTCTTATAAAATGATGTCTTATTTCAATATGTTTGGATCTTGAGTGTTGAATTAGATTTTTAGATAGATTTATGGCACTTGTGTTGTCACATCTTATTGGTGTTTCATTAAGTTTGATTCCAAAGTCTTCGAGTTGTTGCTTAATCCATAAGATTTGAGCACAACAACTTCCGGCTGCAATGTATTCGGCCTCAGCCGTAGACAGTGCCACCGAATTTTGTTTCTTGCTAAACCATGAGATTAGGTTAACTCCAAGAAATTGGCAAGTTCTACTTGTGCTTTTTCTATCTAATTTACATCCAGCAAAATCAGCATCTGAATATCCTAATAAATTAATATGTGAGTCCTTAGAGTACCATAACCCTAGAGTTTGAGTACCATTTAAGTATCTAAGGATTCTTTTAACAGCATTCAAATGAGATTCTTTAGGATTAGATTGATATCTAGCACATAAGCAAACACTAAACATGATATCAGGCCTACTTGCAGTTAAATATAATAATGAGCCAATCATACCTCTATAGTATTTTAAGTCTACACATTTACCTTCATCATCCTTGTCAAGCTTACATGAGGGACTCATTGGTGTGCCAATTAGTTTGCAGTTCTCCATTCCAAATCTTTTGAGTAGTTCCTTGGTGTACTTGCTTTGGGTGATGGAGATTCCCTCTTTTGATTGTTTGATTTGGAGTCCGAGGAAGAAGGTGAGTTCTCCCATCATGCTCATCTCGAACTCTCCCTGCATAAGCTTAGCAAAGTCTTGACAAAGGGATTCATTAGTAGACCCAAAAATTATGTCATCAACATAAATTTGTATAACTAGCATATCATTTTGATTTCTTTTAATAAATAGGGTTGTATCTACATTACCTCTTGAAAAATCATTATTTAGTAGAAATTTGCTTAGCCTTTCATACCATGCTCTAGGTGCTTGTTTTAATCCATATAAAGCTTTATTTAATCTAAAGACATGATTAGGAAAAGCATGATTTTCAAATCCAGGGGGTTGTTCTACATATACTTCTTCAGAGATATATCCATTTAAAAATGCACTTTTAACATCCATTTGAAATAGTTTGAATTTCATAAAGCAAGCATATGCAAGTAGAAGTCTTATAGCTTCTAATCTAGCAACAGGTGCAAAAGTTTCATCAAAATCAATTCTTCTTCTTGATTATATCCCTTAGCAACCAGTCTTGCTTTATTTCTAATTACATTTCCATGCTCATCTAATTTGTTTCTAAAGACCCATTTTGTGCCAATTATTGAATGATCTTTAGGTCTTGTTACTAAGGTCCAAACATTATTTCTTTCAAATTGATTAAGTTCCTCTTGCATAGCATTAATCCAATTATGATCATTTTCAGCTTCTTCAAAAGTTTTAGGTTCAAGATGAGATACAAAAGCATAATGATTAACTACATCTCTAAGTGAAGAATGGGTTTTTACCCCATGCATAGGATCACCAATAATTAACTCCTTAGGGTGGTTGTGAACATACCTCCATTCCTTGGGTAGGTCATTTGTACCTTGAGGTTGTTCTTGAGTATCTTCACCTCTCTCATTTTGTTCGTCTTCTTGATCCTTGTCTTCTGGAGTTGCTGAATCTTTTAGAGTGATCTCCTTCATACCTTCTATTAGTGGATCTGCATCATCAACACCCTCATTCTTCCTTGAAGAAGATCGTTAGTTTCATCAAAAACAACATGTATGGACTCCTCAACTACTAAAGTTCTTTTGTTGAAAACTCTAAATGCTTTACTAGTGGAGGAGTAACCTAAAAAGATTGCTTCATCTGATTTTGCATCAAATTTATCAAGTTTTTCTTTGCCATTATTTAATACAAAACATCGACAACCAAAAACATGAAAATATGCAATATTTGGTTTTCTTCCTTTCAAATTTATAGGGGGTTTTCTTAAAAAATTGTCTAATCAAAGCACGATTTAAAATGTAACATGCTGTGTTAATAGCTTCTGCCCAAAAGTATCTTGGAAGGTTGCTTTCACAAAGCATGGTACGGGCCATTTCTTCTAAGATTCTATTTTTCCTTTCAACTACCCCATTTTGTTGGGGTGTCCTAGGAGCAGAGAAGTTATGGCCAATTCCATTTTCATCACAAAAATTTTTAAAATCTTGATTTTCAAATTCAGTTCCATGATCACTTCTAATACTTTGAATTGAAAACCCTTTTTCATTTGTGACTTTTCGATGAAATTTAGTGAAAATATGAAAAGTTTCATTTTTGTGAGCCAAAAAGAAAACCCAAGTAAAACGAGAGTAATCATCTATAATTACAAAGCCATATCGTTTTCCTCCTAGACTAGTGGTTCTAGTTGGTCCAAATAAGTCCATATGTAAGAGCTCTAAAGGTCTAGAAGTTGAAACAGTATTTTTGGATTTAAATGAAACTCTAGTTTGTTTACCTAATTGGCATGCATCACAAATTCTATCTTTTTCAAAACTTAATTTTGGCAAATCGAGAACTAAATCCTTTTTAATTAATTTTGAAAGAGAATGCATGCTAATATGTGCAAGTCTACGATGCCACAGCCAACTAGTCTCATTAATTTTAGCATTTAAGGAAACTAGGCATTGCATGTCTAATTTAGCTAAATCATTCAAATCTACCATATAAACATTGCCATGCCTATGTCCTATAAATTTAATACCATCGTTAATAGGACTAGTCACAATGCAAACAGATGATTCAAAAACTACTTTATACCCTTTATCACAGAATTGACAATGCTAAGTAAGTTATGCTTTAAACCTTTAACCAATAAAACATTCTCAATGTAATTGGAGGGAGTGATACCAATGTTACCTATCCCGATGATCTTTCCTTTGCCATTATCTCCAAAGGTGACCATCCCTCCATCCTTAGCATCAAGCGTGATGAATTGTGATTCATCACCAGTCATGTGTCTCGAGCATCCACTGTCAAGATACTATTTCCTGTTTCCTTCTTGGGATGCTAGACACACCTGCAAGCAAAGGTCAAGTTTCTGTCTTAGGTACCCAAGCTTTCTTGGATCCTTTCAGGTTAGTCAAGATGGTTCCTTTTGGAACCCATATTTTCTTTGTATTTGCATATTTGTTAATAAGACATGTGTATGATTTATGTCCTATTCTTCCACATTTGAAACAAGAAGTATTTGTAGACTTGTTACTTGAATAATTTACATAAATATCCTTCAAAAATTTTTATTTCTTCAGAGGTTTATAGCCAAGTCCAGCCTTATCATATATAGCTTTCTGATTATCAAGGATCATATTTAGTTTGTTTGAACTTAAGGTGAACTTATCTACTATAGATTTCAGTTTGTTAATTTTATTCTTTAATTTTTGATTCTCTTGAATTAAGGTGGATTTTTCAAATGAAAGGTTTTCAGCTTGTTTTACTAAGGACTGATTTTTCAATTTCAGTTCTTTGTTTTTCTTCCCTAGTTTCTTTAATTCATCAATAGAATCATAGAAAGCTTCATGCAATTCTTCAAAAGTAAATTCACTAGTGGATTCAGAAGTTACCTCATTTTCGTGTGCCATCAGGCACAGGTTGGCTCGTTCTGTTGAGGTTTCTTCATCAGAGCTTGAGTCATCACTCGCACTCCAAGTCGCCATCATTGCTTTCTTTTTGAACTTCTTGGGACCTTTCTTCAGTTGTGGACATTCGGATCTGAAATATCCCGGCTTCTTGCACTCGTAGCATACAAGGGGTTGATCTTTCTCTTTTTCTTTGCTTTGTTCCCCTTTTGTGAATCTCTTTCTCATCCCTGTTTCTTTTTTCTTAGAAACTTCTTAAATTTTTGAGTGATGAGTGCATCTCTTCATCCTGTTCTTCATCTTCAGTGTCATCCGTTTCATAATCAGGCGAAGTTGTGGATTTGAGGGCAATGATTCTTTTCTTTTTGACTTCATCCTCTTGATGTTGCTTCATGCTAAGTTCATGAGTCATCAAGGATCCAAGAAGCTCTTCTAGAGGTAGAGTGTTCAAGTCCTTTGCTTCTTGGATGGCAGTCACTTTGGCTTCCCAAGTTCTAGGCAATGACCTGAGAATCTTCCTTACAAGCTCACTGTTAGTATAAGATTTGCCAAGACTCTTCAAACCATTAATTATATCAGTAAAGCGAGTAAACATAGCAGTTATGGACTCATCATGCTCTATTTTAAACAATTCATATTTATGTACAAGCATGTTTATTTTAGACTCTTTTACTTGATTTGTTCCCTCATGGGTTACTTCTAACCTATCCCATATTTCTTTAGCAGATGCACAAGTAGAAATGCGATTAAATTCACTTGCATCTAGTGCACAATAAAGAACATTCATGGCTTTGGCATTTAATTGTGCCAATTTCTTGTCAACCTCATCCCATTCTTTCTCGGGTTTGGTTGATTCCTTACCATCTATAATCTTGGTGGGTGTGTGAGGACCGTTCACTATGATACTCCACATATCATAGTCGAGTGCTTGTATGAATATCTTCATCCGAGCTTTCCAATAGGTATAATTAGACCCATTGAAAAGTGGAGGTCGGTTTGTAGATTGCCCCTCGGCTAGAGAAGTACCGATATGGGTTGCCATAGATCTTTGGCTCTTTGATTGTTAGATCAAAGACGGACTAGAGCACCGGGCTCTGATACCACTTGTTGCCCAGCTATGCAACCCAAGAGGGGGGGTGAATTGGGTTTCTAAAAATTTTAGGCTTAATTAATTACTTATGATGAACAAGACAAAGATTTTAATTCAATATTAATTACCTAAAGCAGGAATGCAAGGATATAATAAAGAAATAAAGTGAAGCGATAAAGCACACCACAAACACAAGAATTTATAGTGGTTCGGTGCCAACCTTGCACCTACATCCACTCCCAAGCTCCTACTTGGGAATATCAATCCACTATACTTGTATTCAACCCGAATACAAAACGTCGAAAACTCCGACACTAGCTATCCCAAGCTAGTCTACTTATTTTCCCGGGTACAAGTAAACCCAAATCACTCCGATTTCAGGTTCGGATCAACCTTTCCTTGTTTTGGAAATCCTCCAAAAACAAGAACAAATACTTACAAGAGTAAGAAAATTTAGAGCACAAATTAATACAATAACAGCTCCTTAAATGAGCGAATATAACAATAAAAATACTTTACTCAAATGAAGAAACCCTTTTTGAATTTTCTCAAGGTGGATGAACGCTTGAATGAATGCTTGAGAAGAGGATGATCGTTGATTGAAGATCTCTTGAAGGCTTTGAACGATCTCTAGATCAAGGTTGAAACAATAGGCGTGATAAATCCTCTCTTTGAATGCTCTTGAATCTCTTTCACAATCTCTCATGTGGATTTTGGATCCTCTTTTTTTTTCTCTCAAATATCTCTTTGAATACTTTGCGTATAATTTCTGGATCCTCTCAATGAATTTGATCTCTCGTTTGATCTGCCGATTGATCTGCTTTGATCTTTTTCGATCTACAATTTCTTTCACCATTTGAAACATTTTATAGCATTAGAAGCAAGAGAAAATAATTTAGACAGATAAAGAGCCGTTAGAGCAATTTTAGGAAGCATAAAAGGTAATTAAAATGGGCAAAAAAATAGCCGTTGCTGACATTTTCCGTCGCAGGGGTCGACTCATGAGTCGACTCATGCTTCAGGAGTCGACTCATGAGTCGACTTCTGTTGCAAAGACCAGAAACATGGATTTCTGGAAATTCTTGGCTCAAATCAGCAGGGGTCGACTCATGAGTCGACTCATGCCTTGTGGGTCGACTCATGAGTCGACTCACAGGTCGTGCCAAGCCAAAAATCCAGCGTGCCATGGGAATTTTTTGCGTGCCAATCAGCTCATAGTGCCATGAGTTGACTCATGAGTCGACTCATGCACTTCAAACCTTCATAACTTCAAAAATATAAGTCCAAAAATAATGAAATTTTCACCAATAGTTTATAAATCATTTGTTCTATCAAATGATACTATCAAATCAGAATTTTAGTGAAATTATGATTTTGCCCTTGAAGAGCATAAGGACTTTTTCATTTTAAAATTACTTGTATCCCTTCAATCTGCTTTGTAATCATCAAAATCAATCTAGGAGCAACAAGCTACCTGTGTGATTGAGTTCCTCTATCATGAGTCCCGACTAAATTAGGGTTAAGGTGAACTCGTCAAATCCAACATCAGTCATATGAATCAATCGATCGATCCGAGTCCGATGTGAAACCCAATAGAAATTTTTTTTTCATTATTTCACTTTGCCATAGTCATGGGCTTAAGGACTCAATCTTTCGATCATCATAGGACTACTCCTCTCATCTACCGAGGTTGATAGATCCCATCTTGGTGCGATCTGATTCCTACAATGGATATGCTACAGCCAACATACACCTCAGGGTTTTGAATAGCTAGGAGATCGAGTTATGGTGTAGTCAAACTATAACACACTCAAGGTGAACCATCGATGTACCTCAGGTCAAAGAACTAGACACACAACTGCAGCATCGAGCTAGTCATCGACGAGAAGGTAGATTTCCTTATGACTGCTCGAGGTGGTCACGCTTAGTACTCTTATTCTCAATGAATATCTGTACTCTCACTCTGATGTCTCCACACCATAGACTCAAGACTCATCTATCCTAAGAAAGCAATCGTACACCAACCTTCCAGATCGATCACTATCCTCATGATGATCCTATGGTCAGGAGTAGTTTATGAGTTAGTTATGTAAATTCATGCCTTAAATTTTCAACTCTTGAAAATAAGAATTTACATTCCCACTAACTCAAAGGATGTATCACAGACATAATGTACACAATGTGATAGAAGAATAATCCTTTTATTTATTTATAGTCAAAATTATAAATTTGCCCTTAGTTCTGTACAGGAATGTGTCAGCCGATCTGGCATCTAGGGCACACATCTAACATGATTGACTTTAGTCCAAGTAGGAGTTGTTGGAAAATATGTCCTAAAACTAATCATTTGACGATTGTACTAAATATAATTGTATATAAATTGATAAATAATAAAAGTTATTTAACCTTATTCATCACAAGGTTACATCTTCTAATGAACTCCTATATTATGATAAAGTTCTTAGGATTATTTTGATCGATAAGGGAGGATTTATCGTATAGTCCTTAAATTGGTTCGCGACTAAATGATACGCTATTACTAGGACGATAGCGATATCAAATGTAGATCGTTGTGTGCCATATGCGTTGGTTATCCTCGTAACTAAATGGTGTGAAGACACTAGTATGGCATGTAGGTGAGATGTAAGAGTACATCGTCATTGAACGTGACCAATTGCAGAGTACTCTACTGTCAAGGATAGCTCGCGAAGGGTATGGGTATAAGTGTCTCTTCGATCTGAAATCACCACAGTAACTTGCAAGCAACTCATTGTACTTTAGTACTGGACTAACTGAGTTTCTAATTCTGTGATGAAAAATTTTTGGATGTAGTTAAGTACTTGTCAAGTCAGTGTGTGAGTCAAAATAGGATTGACCCCTCTGAATTAGTAGGAGTTAATGTATCAATGTATTTCAATTTAGCAAAATCTGAGCTCGAGTAATCCATGAGATGGATTTGAAAAAGATTGAAATACAATGTAGATGACTTATTTAAGATTGACAGTTAAATCCTTGATCATCCTTGAGCATCATGGTCAAAGAGATGAATTATACAGTAACCATACGCCAATAGGTTCTTAAATGTTACTTCACCTTCATTTAACCTATCCGGATGTCAGATCACCATTGCTAGATGGTTACATTGATTGGTTTAAAAAGTTATTCTTATGCTACTAGCTTAGGTTCAAACCTATAGGGTCACACTCAAAAGAAATTTCTGACTGATCATGTAGTGGATCAACGATTAAGAATCGTTTAAAGGATTAATTATCAATTCGATTGATGATTAACCTTATGCAAAAGTTACAATAAATTAATTCATCAAGTATTAGTAAATTAATAAAATATTAATTAATAATTAGATTATTGATTAGCTCAATTTGATTGAGAGAAGAGGATTAAATAAAATTTAATTAAATTAGATTCAATTAGGTTTAATCCAATTAAGTTATGAGATGACCTAATCGCTAAGGGAGAAATATCTTTGATTTGATCAGAACTTTGGTTCCATCAATTTTTAATTTGATTAAAATTTGATTAAAAATTTATTAATCTAATTATATTAGATTTTATCTATTTTATTTGGACTAAACCAGATGTGATTTGGTTTGGATTCAAATATGGAAATAAAGAGTCCATATAGGATTGGACTCTTCTCCCTTGCGCCAACCCACTTTGCATGCCATCTATCTCCACACACAAATAGTTTTTGCTTGAGATTTTTTTATTCTAAGGAGTTCTTCTCACTCTCTATCTCACATCCAAATATAATTTGGTTTTGATAAAAGAAAGGTTTTAAAATTAAATTTTAAAATATTCCTTATCAAGAGCGTCTGTTCTTATCCAAATCAACCTCTCCATGCAAACTTATTTTTTTCTCATTATATATGTGACATTTTGAGGAGATTTTTTGTGAAACATTAGCTAGAGAACTAGCTTATCATAAAAAAATATGAGAAGGGACATCCTATATTTTTTTGAGATATTTTGGTATAAATTTTTGAGTAGGGTTGACAACACATCAAGAGTCCATGATCTCTAGGACTCTTCATCCCACCTCCTTACACATTAAAATAAAAGGAGTTTTATTTCATTCTTGTGTGTGTAAGAGACCTCAGAGAGAGGCCTTTATGTTGAAAGGAGTTGGGCATGGCTTCATGGCATGAAAAAGAAGAGGGGAGTGCTTCTTCTTGGGGTGTGCGCAAAATCTATTTTCTAGGATTTTATATCTTTGGGTTTGGGAAGAGAGAAAAAATAAGAAAAAATTTATTTGCCTCTTCATCTTTCTTTCACATCTTAATCTCCTCCAGAAGTCCATCTTCAATCTCTAAAAAGGTTTTAGAGATTTGAAGAAAGGATCCAGATCAGCTAAGAAGAAAATCTTCATGTGAGCTAGCACTCCTGAGAAGATCGATCAGATCGGGGCTTCGAGTGAATTTTTCATAGAGATCGGATGCGTGTGTGGCTGCAAGCAACCAGCAAGAATCTCCTTCATCATATCTCTCAGCAGCAGCGATCATCGATCTGCACTCAAGTATCGAGTTCTGAACTCAGATTAGAACTAGATATGATTTACTGCTCACATGCATGCATGCTGACTTTATCTTCGGTATTTTTTAGATTTTATATGCAACATATCATGTCATAGATGCTTGAGTAGATTGATTTGATAATTAGATCATGTGCATGTTAGATTAATTTGATTAATCTAATTAATTTTTACTGTAATTTATTCAAAAAAATTTCAAAATACATGCATGAAATCATTTACATTTTTCAACGGTATGCCATGTATGTTATTTGTCCTCTTAATCAAAGAGTGTGGAGACACTGATATGATATACAAGTGAGACATAGGAGTACATCTCACTAAATGTGACTAACTTCGGAGTACTCTGCTATCAAGAATTACTCCAAAAAGATATGGGTATAAGTATCCCTCTGACTTGAGATTACCATGGTTACTTGCAAGCAACTCCCTGTGCTTTGGTGTCAGACTACATGAATTTTTAATTCAGGATCGAAAGATTTTTGGATACAATCAATTACTTGTGAAGTCGGTGTATGAATGAAAATGAGATTGACCACTCTAAGTCATTGGAGAGTATGCTTAAATATATTTTTAATTTAGCAAAATCTTGATCAGGATAGTCCTTGTGAGGAGTCACAGGATTAATTAGGTTGAGGTACAATTAGGATGTACTAATCAAAAGTTGATAGTTAACTCTGAAATTATCCTGAGCATCAAGGGTGAAAGGGATAAATTATATGGTAACTATAGTCCATTAGATTCTTGGATGTTGCTTCACACACATTCGACCTATCCAGATGTCAAATCCTATTGCTAGATGGTTACTTCGATTAATATAAAAAATTTCTATACTACTGGCTTAGATTTGAACTTATGAGGTTACACACATAAGAAGTATCTCCCCAATCATATGATTGATCGACGATTAAGAATCATCCAAGGGTAAAATCATCAATGCGATTGATGATTAACCCTAAGCAATAGTTATAGTAAATTAATTTACTGAGAGTTGATAATGTACAAAAAGATTAGTCAGCAATTAGATCACTAATTAACTAAATTTGATTGAATATTAAAGTCTGGATTAAGTTTAATTGAATTGGATTCAATTAGGTCAAATATAATTAGGTTATAGGATGATCTAATCGATAGGAGAGACTAAGCCCTAATTTGATCAAGATTTGAACCCAGTTAACTACTAATTATGTTAGGATTAAATTAGATTAAATTTAATTACTTCTAATTAGATAGAGTTTGATTAGATCAAACTTGGTTTGAATTTGAAATCAACTTAAATTTTGAATTCAAAATTAAATTCAAATTTTGAATAATTGAAGTCCCTTGCGCCACCTACTTCTCCATGCCATTTCTTATTGCATAAAACTTGTTTGTGCATGAGATTTCTCTAGCAAAAAGTTCACCTTGTTTCCCACTTGGATAAGGATGTGGTTGGTTTTGATTTGAATTTAAAAGCAGTTTTAAATCTGATTGAAACCTCATCCTAATCCCTTCTACTCGTTGGCCCCTTTGAGGAGTTCTTTTTGTACGACAAAAATGAGAAGCTCGTGATGGTTTTTCATGCCCATTTCCTTATGTTCGACACTTCTTTGATCAGAGGATTGATGGGGATAAGATTGTCTTGGTTTGAGTTCAAATGAGATTTGAATTCGAACTTGAATGGGCACTTATCCTATCTTATCACCCTTGATCGGCAACCATAAAAAGGGTTATTTTTGTGCATTAAATCTCTGATTTTTTCCATCGAGAGATAGAGCAAGAGGAGAGGGGCCAAACCAGGGGTCTTGGGCATGAGGATCTAGGGTGGGCGATTTTGCTTTCGACGTGTGATTGGAAAAGAACGATCTCTTCTTTGGTGAGAGTTCAGCCTTGGCACTGAGTAGTTTTGGAGGAGTTTTATATAGATCTAGGTGATTCTCTGCTATTCCTCCATCCTCCAGTAACCTTTGTCGATCCATCTTAAATCTCAAAAAAGTTTGAGATGATTGGAGAAGAAGATCCAATCAAATCAGCCATCAGAAGCGATTTTCATAAGCTAGACTTCCGAAAGACAGCAGATCGAAACCAGGACTTCGTGTGGACATTTCGTAGAGGCCGAACATGCTGTGCGACTATGAGCAACCAACGAAGACCTCTAGATCCATGTTCATGATCATGACGTTCGACTATCCACACTCAGGTATTGGGTTCGGATCCTTGGTTATAGTAGATCAGATCTACTACTTTACTTATTTTCATGCACATCATGCAGATTTTGCTATTTAGATTTTTACATGCACATATACATGCCATAGATTTATTTGTAGGATATTTTATGATTATATCATGTGCTTGTATTATAGATTAAAATATTTAATCTAAAGTTATTTTGCTATAAAATTTTAAAATGCATTCATGAAACCTCTGCGGATATCTAACAGTGTTATAAGAGCCGTATTTTTTATGACATGTATATTCTGTATGTATCTTTAAAAAATCTAAATTTTAATTATTTAGATTAGATCTAAATAATTAATTTTAATTTTGAGTAGTGTAGTAGTCAGATTGGGTAGATTGTCATAGCCGTCCGATCATAGGAGAAAGTAAGATTTCATGGCCCTCTCCTTCCATTCGATGGGATTCTCCTATAGCCTGTAGGGATGCTATGTGATTTTTTTTCATGAAGATGAACAATGAAAGGAGCTTATAAATTTATTTTAGATTTGATATATTGTATGTTAGTTCTGAAATTAATTTACTATTGATTGCATGAAAATTTATGAAATATTTTACAAAATTTTGAAACTATTTTCAAATACTGAACCGCAACTCATGCTAGCCCTAAACTTAATTGAGAATTAAGTGATATAGATTTGAGAATCAAAGATCTAAGGCCATTTTCATAAATCATGGGTTTATAGGTTAGCTCAAGTCGAGTCCATTTAATTGGGTTTGATCTAGGGCTTGAAATCATATAGATAATGGACTATGTCAAGTAATTGATCAAATCTAATTAATTATTAATTTTGATTGGATCAATTCTTTGCTTGATCAATTCTTAATAGTTGTCGTAAGTCAAAGTCCATATCTTTGATTAGACCAAGATGGACCTCGATGTGGCTCAGTAATCAAGTCCGAGTCTTTAGGTAGATCAAATTAAAATAGAAAAACTGATTGATGTCTAAGATAAGTTTGACAATCTTGATCAGTGATCATTAATTGGAAGCTACTCACATAGATTGAGTCTATGATGAGTTAATGGCATATCTCTTCCATCGATCTTACTTATCTGATCAATATAGTTGATCTATGTTCAATTAGGCTGCTCATTGACTCGAGCTAACCCATGTCACATAGGTGAATCAGTATGACTGATTTAGATACTCCTGGACCGGCTTGTATCTAGTCTTCTTTGATCTGACCTGGTGAAGTTAGTGAGAGGATTATGATTAGCTGGTCAATCTTTTTAATTTTCTTAAAATAATTTAACTAAATTTTTTAAATTATTAGGTTCATGAAATGAAATAGTTATAGAGACAACTAAAGCATAGCCTCCCATTAAGTTAGATGGTAATGGGTCCAATAGTTTGGATGATCATTAGATGGCACCACATGCTTGGTGCTTATCCAACTGTTAGAACAATCATTCATAATATGGTAATTTAGCTATGTCTTTCTAATAGATGGTCAGATTAGCCGAGCCACACTCGGACCGAGTCATTCGTTAGTCTGATATACTAAATTTTGTCATGTTAATTATTGGACCTAACTAGTACTTTCAGTGAAGGCCAAAGCCTACTGAAAAGTAGCCTGGGATGAAATGAAATACTAAAAATTATTTGAAAAAATAATTAGTTATGAATCTATCCATAGATGCACAAGGGTTGGTCGAGCCACACTCAGGTCCGAATGCAGTTTGTGTGGATTTTAGTACCCACTAAGAGATTAAAGTAATTTCTCGAGTTGGAGGTAGAGGGTATCAATTCGTATAAAATAGTAAAAAAATCTTTAGACTAAAGTTCAAGTCTTTAGGCTTAATTCATTTATATACTAATTAGATCGTATTTTTTCTTCAGATATGGCCACTTCTTTGTTGCTTCAATCGTTATTGGATAGCGATAAGCTAATGAGACCTAATTTTGATAGTTGGTATCAAAAATTGAGGATAGTCCTAGAGTATGAGTGGATCTTATACATTCTGATAGATTTGGCATCTGAGAAGCTAGCCCCGAACACTCATGATGCAGTTCGAGATACTTATTAGAAGTGACTTAACGATCAAACCACTATGCGCTGCATTATGCTGGTAACAATGAGCGACAAGTTCAGTCGCAGGTTTGAGAATGCTCAGCTAGGAGATATGCTTCAAATATTGAATGAATCTTTTGACACTCTTGACGATATTGAGAGGTACAAGATTAGTTGTGCTATCTTCAATGCCCGGATGAGGGCAGGGGTGTCAGTTATTGATCATGTACTGTACATAATCAAGTTAATTGAATGCTCGAGTAAGATCAGATTTTTCTTGCATGAATAGCTTGGGAAAGATGCGATTTTGAACTCTTTGCCTAAATCATACCTCCCATTTCTTACTCATTTCAGAATGACAAAGCTTGCAGTAAATTACCACGGCTTGCTAGTTTACTGCAGAACTTTGAGAAGGATCACCAGCTCCAAAAAGAGTCGGTAAACTTAGTGAGAGGGTCTTCTTCGAGACGTCGACCCTTTAAGAAAGAAAAAAAAAATAATAAGAAGAAGGTGTATAGTGCTGGGACGTCTCAGTCTAGTCAGACTAAGAAGCCCAAGGCCGATCAAATTCAGGCAGAATGCTTCTATTGTAAGAAATGAAGGCACTGGAAGAGAAACTATCCTCAATATATTATCTCTCTAGATCCGAATAGACCGAATAAGAAGAAGAAGCAAACTGTTGCTGGGTAAGATATTTATATGATAACTCCTTGTAACTTCTCTATTTATGATTCTACTATCTAGATATTAGATACTAAAAGTCCTATTAACATATGCAATTCGTTGCAGGATCTATAGGTCAGTAGGAGATTTGAAGAAGGCGAGAGATTCCTTAATGTTGGAGATGGAAGATCAGTTTTAGTTCTAGCTATAGGGATTGTCAAACTTATATTCAAGTCTAATGTACTTGTTCTCAGTAAATGTCACTTCTATCCTAGTTTTTTATTAAATATTATTTTTATAGACCTTTTGGCTAAAAATAGTTATGAAATATCAATAATTTTTTTTTTTGTAATGTCATTTTGAATGGTATTACCATTATGAATGGATAATTGAACAATAAGATTTACATATTA
Organism: Elaeis guineensis; assembly: GCF_000442705.2. Lineage (NCBI taxonomy): Eukaryota > Viridiplantae > Streptophyta > Magnoliopsida > Arecales > Arecaceae > Elaeis > Elaeis guineensis. Next base: position 58,914,855 of record NC_025996.2, read on the forward strand.
TCACAGCCTGTTAATATAGTGTACACGTCCAGCAAACGCCCTAGAGTAAATGATGTGTCCGATATCTATCTTTGATACTGTAAGCTAGGTCATATTAATAAGAATAGGATAAATAGACAGACACAAGAAAGAATCCTTGAAATCAGTGATTGTGAATCACTGCCAACTTATAAGTCTTATCTTCTCAGAAAGATGACTAAATCATCTTTTACTGAAAAAGATAAGCGAGCTAGTGAACTTCTAGATCTAATATATACTGATGTATACAAACCTATGAATACAAGTACTAGAGGTAGATATTATTACTTCATTATGTTCACAGATGACCTATCTAGATATGGGTATGTCTACCTTATGAGACATAAATCTGAGTTATTTGAAATATTGAAATGATTGCGTAATGAGGTTGAAAAATAAATCGATAAAAGTATTAAAATTCTTCGATCAGATTGAGGAAGAGAATACCATACTGGTGAGTTTTTGACATATCTTGAGAAGAATAGGATTCTCTCTCAATGGATCCCTTATGGGATACCATAATATAATGAGGTGTTTGAAAGAAAGAATTGAACCTTATTAGACATGGTTTGGTCTATGATGAATTTTGCGAGTCTGTCGATCTCTTTTTGAAGATATGTATCAGAATTAACTTGTTACTTACTTAATAAAGTTCTGAGCAAATCTATAAAAACAACTCCACATGAGATGTGGACAGGACGTAAGCCGGCCCTCTCATATCTTAGGGTCTGGAGATATCTCACTTATGTCAAATGTTTAAAAACAAATAAGCTCAGACCTAGATCTAAAAAATATTTATTTATAGGGTGCTCAAAAGAGACTAAGAGGTACTACTTCTATCAGACTGATGAAAAAAAGGTGTTTGTCAACAGTAAGGCACACTTTTTGAAAAAAAAGTTTCTTAGTGAAGGAACCAGTGCCTCAAATGTCGAGCTTGATGAAGTTCGATAGATAGAAAAACTGACACTGATGACTGGACCTGAACTTGATTTGATTAGATCAAACTTGGAGCCCAATATAGAACCACACTTTAGGCGATCCGATAGAGTACCACATTAGTCAGACAGATACTACAGTTTCTTAGTCCAGAATGGTGATCCTGTTGAACTTGATGAGAATGACGAGGATCTGATCCCTATATGGATGCGATGCAGAGGTCTAACTTTAAAAGATAGCTTGAAGTCATAAAGTCTGAAATAGAGTTCATGAAGGTCAATAGTGTGTGGACACTTATTGATCCACCCAAAGGGATAAAACCCATAGGGTATAAGTGGATCTTCAAAAGAAAAAAGAGAGCAGATGGAAAGGTGGAGACCTATAAAGCCTGTCTGATTGTCAGGGTGTATTGTCAGCATTATGGTATTGACTATGATAAAATATTTTCTCCTGTGGCAATGCTCAAGTCTATTTAGATTATGCTTGCGATAGCAGCATACCTGAACTATGAAATCTAGCAAATGAATGTGAAGATAGCTTTCCTAAATAGAGAACTGGATGAAGAGATGTATACGATATAACCTGAAGGGTTTATATCCATAGATGAGTCTAAGGTATGCAAGCTTCAGAGATCCATTTATGGGTTGAAGCAAGTATCATGAAGTTGGAACATATATTTTGATAAAATAATCAAAACATATGGCTTCGTTAAGAATGGAGAGAAATCCTGCATATACAAGTAGGTCAACAGTTTCATTATTGTATTTCTTATTTTATATGTGGATGACATTCTCTTAATCAGAAATGATGTCCTTGCATTATAGAAAATAAAAGTGTGGCTATTGTCATAGTTTTTCATGAAGAATCTGGAAGAAGCAGCCTACATCTTAAGGATGAAGATCTATAAAGATAGATCTAAGAGGCTACTTGGGCTCTCTCAGTCTACGTACATAGATACCATGCTAAAACAGTTCAGCATGGAGAATTTCAAGAAAGGCTATCTTTCGATAGATCATGGAATTTTTCTCTGAAAGAAGGATTCTCCGATAAATCTTCAAGAGAGAGCATATGAGTAGAATTCCATATGCTTTGACAGTGGATTCTATAATGTACACCATGACATGTACGAGGTCGGATGTGGCATACTCACTATGGATAGTGAGTAGATACCAATCTGATCTGGATGAGAATCATTGGAAGGTTGCGAAAATCATCCTTAAGTATTTAAGAAATACTAAAAACTAATGGTTCGTTTATTGAGAATTTGACTTGAAACTTGTAGGATACACTGATTTCAGCTTTCAGTCAGATCGTAATAATAGTAAAAGTTATCGAGATATATTTTTATCCTAAGTGGTGAGCTATTTGTTGAAAAAATTTCAAGCAGCACACTATGGCCGACTCAGTATGCAAGGCAGAGTACATCGTAGCATCCGATGCTGTCAAAGAAGCTGTGTGGCTGAGAAAATTCATCAGTGAGCTGGAAGTGGCATCCTCCATTGATGGCCCAGTTTTATTCTACTGCAACAGCACTGGAGCCATTGCTCAGGCAAAGGAACCGAAGGCCCATCAGCATACGAAGTATATTCTGCATTGCTACCACCTTGTTTGGAAGATCGTAGATCGAGATGACGTCAAGCTTTAGAAAGTCGATAGAAAGAAGAATCTGACCAACCTATTTACTAAAACCCTCAATGTCAAGAAGTTTGAAGATCATAAATCGAAGATGGATATATGATACTGTACTAATTGACTGGAGTCCAAGTGGGAGTTGTTAGAAAATATATCCCAAAGCTAATCGTCAGCATGTTGATGATTAAGCTTATGTTTGTAAATTGTATATGAATTATTAATTATTAATAAAATATTATTTAGATTTTTTCATCACTTTGTATACAACTTCTATGAACTTCAATATTGTGATGAAGTCCTTAGAACTAATTAAATCGATATAGGAGGATATATCGTTTAGTCCTTAAAACTAGTTCACAACCAAATGATATATTATTAGGACAATAGCTATATCTAGTGTAGGTCGTTGTATGCCATGTACGTTTGTTATGCTCTTAACCAAGGAGTATGAAGACATTGATAAGGCATGCAAGTAAGATGTAGAAGTACATCTAACTAAATGGGACTAACTTCAGAGCACTCTACTATCAAGAGTTACTCTAAAGGGATATGGGTATAAGTGTCCCTCTGACCTGAGATTATTATGGTGATTTGCAAACAACTCTGCAAGCAACTCATTATGCTTTAGTATCAGATTATCTAAATTTTTAATTCAGGATCGAAAAATTTTTGAACACAGTCAAGTACTTATGAAGTCGGTGTGTGAGTCAAGATGGGATTGATCACTCCAAGTAATTGGAGAGTATGCTTACATGTGTTTTCTATTTAGCAAAATCTTGGGTAGGGTAGTCCTTGTGAGGAGTCACAAGATTAATTGGGTTGAGACACAATGAGGATGCATTGATCAAGATTTGACAGTTAACTCTAAAGTTATCCTGAGCATCAAGGGTCAAAGGGATAAATTATATGATAACCATAGTCCATTAGGTTCTTGTATGTTGCTTTGCATGCATTCGATCTATCCAGATATCAGATCCCATTGCTAGATGATTACTTCGATTGGTACAAAAATTATTCCTATACTATTGACTTAGGTTCGAATCTATGAGGTCACACACATAAGAAGTACCTCTCTGATCATATGGCTGATCGATGATTAAAAATCGTCCATGGGTAAAATCGTCAATGTGATTAATGATTAATCCTGAGCAATAGTTATAGTAAATTAATTCACTAAGAGTCATGATGTACAAGAGGATTAGTCAGCAATTAGATCACTAATTAATTCAATTTGATATCATTAAAGTCTAGATTAACTCTAATTGAATTAGATTCAATTAGGTCAAATACAATTAGGTTATAGGATGACCTAATCACTAAGAGAGATTAAGTCCTGATTTGATCAGGACTTGAACCTAGTTAACTTCTAACTGAGTTAGGATCAAATTAGATTGGATTTAATCACTTTTAATTAGATAGAGTTTGATTGGATCAAACTTAGTTTGAATTTGAAATCAACTTAAATTTTGAATTCAAAATTGGATTCAAAAATTGAATAATTGAAGTCCCTTATGCCACCTACCTTCTCCACGTCCTTTCTCATCGCACAAAACTTGTTTGTATGTGAGATTTCTCCAACAAAAACTTCACTTTGTCACCCACTTGGATAAGGATGTGGTTGATTTTGATTTGAATTAAAAAGAGTTTTAAATCTGATTGAAACCTCATCCTAATCCCTTCCACCCACCAGCCACTTTGAGGAGTTCTTTTTGTGTGACAAAAATGAGAAGCTCCTGATGGTTTTCCACACCCATTTTCTTATGTTTGGCACTTCTTTGATCAAAAGATTGATGCGGATAAGATTCACTTGGTTTGAGTTCAAATGAGATTTGAATTCAAACTTGAATGGGCACTTATCCTATCTTATCATCCTTGATCGACAACCATAAAAAGGGTTGTTTTTGTGCATTGAATCTCTAATTTTTTCCATTGAGGGATAGAGAAAGAGGAGAGGGGCCAAACCAGGGGTCTTGGGCATGAGGATTTGGGGTGGGCGATTTTGCTTTTGACGTGTGATTAGGAGAGAATGATCTCTTCTTTGGTGAGAGTTTGGCACTGAGTAGTTTTGGAGAAGGAGTTTCAGATCAGATCTAGGTGATTCTTTGCTATTCTTCCATCCTCCAATGATCTCTATCGATCCATCTTAAATCTTGAAAAGATCCGAAGTGATTGGAGAAGAAGATCCAATCAGATCAGCCATCAAAAGTGATTTTTATGAGCTAGCACTCCTGGAGATAGTAGATCAGAATCAGAACTTCGTGTGGATGTTTCGTAGAGGCTGGATATACTGTGTGACTGTGAGCAACTGATGAAGACCTCTAGATCTACGTTCACGATTGCGGTGTTCAACTACCTACACTCAGGTATTAGATTCGAATCTCTGGTTATAGTAGATTAGATATACTGCTTTACTTATTTTCATGCACATCATGCAGATTTTGTTATTCAGATTTTTACATATACATATACATGCCATAGATCTATTTATAGGATATTTTATGATCAGATCATATGTTTGCATTATAGATTAAAATATTTAATCTGAAGTTATTCTACTAAAAAATTTTAAAAATGCATGCATGAAATTCCTACAGCTATCCAACAGTTGATAACACTAATCATTGGTCGATTGTTATTGTTCTCCTGATCAGACTGGTGTCAAGATAATTTCTCAAGTGTTTGGTTCTGTTGCTTCCGAACATACTTGCCGAGGTAGTCTCGTCGGATAAGTACCTCGATCTCGTCCTTCAGTTGAAGGTACTCCTCAATGTCATGATCATGGTCATGATAGAAGTGATAGTACTTCCATTTGCTCCATCAAATTGATGGAGTTTTCATTGGTGGAGGTCGATGGAGGTATTCTTTACCCTCAAACTCCATGAGGATTTGAGTTCGAGAAGCGGACAATGGGGCGTAGCTATTGAAATGCCAACGAAGACTCCTCCGTCGAGGAGCTTTGGTAGGTCAAGAGGATTCTTTTTCATCTCAGTTTAGGCGCATGTTCTTCCAGACATGCTTCTTCTTGTTTGGGGCCTGACCTATTTCTAGCCGATAAGCAATTTGGCCCTTTTCAGCCTGCATGTACTTATGGCTTCGGACCAAAAGGTCGGCATAATCTCTCAAAAATATTTTATCGAGGGAGTAGATGAGGTACTCGCTTCAGAGCCAACATAGCGATGGCTTAATTAAGATTGTGGACTTCTAACATGGCTACATTGAAACACGCCATGTAAGCCCGCAAAGATTCATCTTCTTCTTGGAGGATGGAGAAGAGCCTATTTGAGGTCCTTAGTTAGACTTGGTTATTTTTGAAGTGGGCAACAAACTGGTATCCAAGTTGGTCGAAGAAGTAGATCGACTCTAGCTGGAGATAGGAGTACCAAACTCTTACTGCCTTCCTCAATGTTGTAGGAAAGGCAAGGCAAAGGAGGACGTCTGAGATGCCCTAGAGCATTATAAGGGCCTTGTAACCCTCCAAGTGATCCAACAGATCGATAGAGCCATTGAATGGCTCTATCTATGGCACCTTGAATCGATACAGACTTGAAGGATGGCACGAAAGAAAGGTGGTCAGGAACTAAAGCTAAAGGCCTCATCATTCTCTCTGCTGTCCATCTGGACTTCAGCCAGGCGACGCTCAATCTCTCAAACCTTCCACTCGAGGTCATGCTCCTAATGAGATCTTCTGGGGTGCAGGAAATAGCCCAGAGTAAAGTCTTTGCTAGAGGAGGTTTGGGAACGTCGATGTCTTCTGCCATGGTTGAAGCCACGATGAGATGGTGATCACTGATCAACCATGGCGAATCGGTGGGTTCCATGAGGGGGACTCTCCAGGGCTGAGGATCCATTTTGATGGTTGTGCCGAGATGGCACCATCTATGGAGCAGACTGGGGTGGTTGCAGCTGCTTCATAGTCTATTGTAGTTGCTGAATGGTATCGATCAGTGCTTGGACCTGACAGATCAGATCGTTGAACTGCTATAGGTCAGCCATCATAGGAGTAGGCATCGGCTATGTAGGCCCATTCAAGGTGGATGGCTAGGTGACTCCACCTTGGCTTCATCGGACGGACCATCAACAGGAAACGATTGAGTAATTGCATTTTGCCATACTCTCTCTCTCCTTTGTCAGGTTGCTAGGCTCTTTCTCTAATGGCAAATTATTGTGTCAAGGCTTTGGAGGATGCCAATGTGACCGAAGATGGAGACGATCCGAGCACTAAGACATCGATAGAGATCTATAAAAGAAGTCTGCACACGCTGGAGATTCTTCGGTCAGGGACCCTCTGATACTTAAGTCAATCGAAACTTGAGAATAGTAGAAGAGGATGAATATTAGTTTATCTCAAGGGTCCCCTCATTACCTCTTTATATAGAGGTAAAGATGTAGGCTGTTACATATTAGGTTGATAGCTAGATCATGATCTGTTAGGCTTGTAGGATAGGAAGTCAACCCACTAAGTTGTTAGCCCATGTTCTAGGAGTTTGTTGGAAAGATTCCAACTTATTGCTCACATGGCTAAATAAACTAATATCTTAAGGTCAGTATGTATTTGAGGCCCTGGTCCAGATATATCGTCATTAGTGTCAGTCGTCGGAGGTCGTCCCATGTGGTCAGCAAAGTCCCGACTCCAAAGTCGGCGAGTGCTCGAGTTAGGAGGTCATATGGGAGTCGATGGGATTATTCTCCTCTGGTTCTCCATGGTGATCTTGGTGAGTCATCGACTGTAGTCATCAGTGTTGGACTAATTATAAGGTCAACACCAGAGAATTGATGGCTTTGGCATTTGGCCAAGAATGATATCAAGGGATGAAGTCCAATGAAATTGCCCACTTTGTTATTAAAACGTCTGGATAATGTTCATCATTTAGAGTTCACCTCGGTACTACAGTCGATCCGAAAAATATATTCAAGGATGAGACTTGAGGATAATGCCCAAGATGATTCAACTCCATAACAGTGCATTACTCAAAAAAGTCTTATCTATGCCTTGACTAATTTGCCCACAACCGATCAAGCATTTCTAATCTCTCATGAGATCCAGTTTAGAATCAAGCTCAGTCCATCCTAGTATTATGCTTAAAATCAAAATCAAAATAAATCATATACCATATTGAATAAGTATATGTAGGGTACAGACTAGCATGTCGAAATCATGAAATAAATATTTTATGCCAGCAATAAGCACCAACCACTTGCATAAAATTCCATATGAATGTGTTGCCAAAGAGTCTCCTTTAAGCACTCGTGTCAAGCATTTTGATCTGACTATTTTCCCAATCGTGCTTTTTAAGATCAAATTTAGTCTTGATTCCTACGATATAGTAAATTAGAAATATCAGGCACCCACTTCATTGCAATGTGTTGAGTTACAAAGAGAATTAGATAATCATACAAATGATTTACATAACTCACATAATGATGAAGCGACAATCCATTCAATTACTACTCTGCAAAAGATTATCATTACAACACAAGTGGTATAATGCCCACACATGCTATAGTGGAGTTCTCATATAAATATGAACGCGACATTCCAAACCTGACAAGAAATCTAGGTCTAGTTGCTATATTAGCAGCTAACCTTAACTCCTCAATCTAGTCAAACACTAAGTGAATGATCAAGGTTTTACATTTAGCTTTTTCAGGCAATTCTTTGTCCCAAACTAAGTGTTGGAATTGAAAACTCTCCAAGCATCTCTTATGTGCTGAGATTTTTAATGTCTAATCTCGCTTGCTATCTAGCACCAAGGTAGGCTGTTGCACGAGAAAGCTGATTGACCTTGACACAGCGACATGCCATTAATTCATACTAACATTGTATGCATCATCAATCATCTCACATGAAAAAATAGCTCAATCAATTGACAGATAAAAGATCAAGTGTACGATATAACAATCACTGTTATTTAGCAAGGTGTCCAGAGAAGGATGTGAATCATAATCTATGTAAGTCCCAAACTCCCAACATGAGTCTGGTAAGTATCCCTAGTTATAGGTTTAATTAAGCGATCAACAAGTATCAGTTTTATAGAAATATAATTTAGACCACCTAATATGCAATGATGTCTCAAATGTATAGAAAACAAAAGTCAATGTGTTGGCTTGCCATAATATTTGGGGTCCCTCACATAAGCCAATGCAGCCATGCTATCAAAATGATTGTGATTGGTTCAGCTACATGAACCATAACTCATAGGCACTACAAAAATCTCATCAAATAGCCTCTTGTGATGTTGAAGACATGGTGATAAACTCAGCCTCCATGGTAGATAAAGTAATGCGTGACTGTTTTTTACTACTCTAAAAGATGGCCTCACCATCAAGTAGGAATCCATATCCTAGAGGGGATCTATACTCATCTAAGGGTCTGTTTGGATAGTTGGACCCAAAATCCCATGCGATTCATGATCCAACCATCAAAAGTATGGGATTATAAGCTGGCTAGGCCTATATTTTCAAGTTTTTTTCCTTCCTATAGGATTTGGCCGAGCCCACTCAAAAGGTGCCCTGGATCGCCACTTATAATCCAATACTTTTAATTGTTGGGCTATGAATCCCATATAGGGATGGCAATAAAATCCAAACTCGTGGGCACCCAATCTGACCCGATTTGATTGGATCGGATAGTCAATGCATTGACTAGGTTTGGTCGGATTTAGATAAAACCCGAACACTTAATTTTGGATCCAGGCCGGGCCTGAATAGTTATGCACCCTGTTGTGCTTTGATATTACTTGTTAGGGGAGGAAGAAAGAAGAAAGAGAGAGAAAAATATGACAAACAAATCAAGGCAATGTAGATTGACCTCAAGCCTACTTGCACAGAGTATGCAAGTTTCACTATGAGAGAAAGAAAATAAATAAATAGAAGAGCAACTCACCACTCTATCATTGTACAAAGATCTCTCAATAATAAATCCCAAATCCTTACAAAAGCTCTCTAAAATCTCTCAAGCAGCCTCTCTTCACGATCAGAATGTCACCAGTTACCTTACACAATAAACGGCTCATCAATCGGAGCTATATGGGCTCCAGAAACTCCAAAATAGTATTTTCCTAAGACATCGAGTCCAAAACAAATCCTAAAATCCTTCTGGACCATCCGATCATGACCGACTCAAACCAGAGCCATCCGATCACGCAGATCATGAGCCCACAGTCCTGATCAGAGGTAGATCCTGATCGGCTACGACATCAGCCATCGAATCATGCTATTTCTTCGGCCGCTAGATTTCCATAGGATCGCATCTAGTTCGTTGGATTGTGCAAATGCTGGAGCCGTCATTCTCTCACCTAATCACATCAAAGCCATCTGGTCTACACGTAGTTGGTAGACCATGCCAAACCTTATAGTCCATGATGGACCATGATACCTCTGTGGGCCTGGGTGCCCGCACGTTTGGGCTAGCCCAACGCTGTGGCCCACATGTGCCATGCGCCTATTTGGGCTTGGCCCGCTCCCTGATGGCCTGCACCAACCCGTGGGCTTCTCCAATGGCCTGTGGGTGGTACCATCTGCTTCTAACTTTCTCTCACGTGTATCTCCTTTGTCTGGACTCCATTTGAGCTGTTCTTGGGCTTGTTGGATTTCGTTCGTCGTCCTGGACCTCATTCTTAGCTTATTATGGACCGAATCTTGATACATTTTTCTCAATAATCTTCACCTCAACTCGATGTTCGGCCTCCATCTGTCTTTGAGAGCTTGTGATCTATCTCGCCCCCACCCCTGGGGCATGCCTGCTATCTCATGGATGGGCAAATATAGGAGTCGAGTCAGACCGCTTGATCCTATCTCCATCATGGGCTGTGTCCACTCCAACTAAAGATCTGCTCGGAGAAGTTTCCTGCAGCAATAGGAACTTCATTCTGCGACATCACCTCTCATTCTCCCGAATCTCCCATCTCATGCTTGATCTATCTCCACTTGAAGCTCTACCTCGCACTGGGCTCCCCGTAGCTCTTAAAGCTCCACCTCGCATTGGGCTCCCTATCAAGTAGTAATATCCTCTCATCCTTCTCTCCCTCCAGAATAATGTTGACAGAATCAAATCTTCTCTTGCTGATCGTAGATCACAAAAGCAGTAGCAAGAATAAGAGGAAAACTATGATGGTGGATCAGATCAGGCCTAGAAGGATCCTAGGCATGAGGAAGAAGAGAGGAGAAACATGAGAGAGGGAGAGAGAGAGAGCAATTAGGGAGAAAAGGATCTATTCTGATTCTATTCCATCAAAACCATATACAAAATTATATATATACATTATCAATTTGATCCAAACTAAAAAACTCCCCCAGCTAACCCAATTTGGTACAATTTTCAAGCCTATGTACACTCATGTCTTGCCTTGCACACCTATTAGACAAAACCCCTAGTCTAATTCTTGGATTATCTCTTTAAGACCTCCAAAATCAAGGTCTTAAGTTTTTAGAATTGAACCCAATTCTAGACCAAAATAGAATCCCGAAAGTCTTCTATCCGTGCCATCGAGTCGGCTCTGTCAAGGTCCGAGCCGGCTCTGGACACCTTCTCGCAGCGTGCCAAGAAACACTATTTTCTATTCTCCTATCAAAGCTGGCTCTCTTAGGGTTTGAGCTGACTCAACCTAGATCTGAGCCAACTCGACCTATAGTCGAGCCAGCTTGATAGCTGTATCATCTACTGGTGCCAGAAATACAGCTCTCTGTCTGCTGTCCAAGCTGACTCTCTCAAAGCTCGAGCCGACTCGACTGCTGGCTGATACTCCTTATGCTTCTTTCACATCTTATCCTTTCCTCATTAGTTTTCAAGGATTGAAAACATCACACGTGAGCTCACAATCTCCACCTTGGTGCTCCCAAGTCCTTGTGAACTCAGTCCTATCCATCAGTCCCATCAGTGCCACACAATAGTGAAAGCTATCTCGTGGAAGTACCTTCGTGAGTATATCTACTGGATTCTCTTTGGTCTGAACCTTCACTAACTCTACTTCACCATCTTTCATAAGCTCTCTAATCCGGTGGTACCTGATGTCAATGTACTTCATCCTTGCATGATAAATGAGTTTTGTGCAAGCAATGAAGTACTCTTACTGTCAGAATACACTCCGACAGCCTCCTATGGGAAGCCCATCTCTCAAGCCAAGCCCTTCAACCATAGGGCTTCCTTCACTGCCTCTGTGATGCCAATGTACTCTGCTTCTGTAGTAGACAAGGCCATTATGGATTGCAAGCGAGATCTTTACGAGATTGGACCTCCATATAGGCTAAACATAAAACCTATCGTTGAGCATCGAGTGTCCACATCTTTACCAAAGTCTATATCTACAAACCCCTCTATAACCCTCTGAGCCTCCTTGGACATGTTGGAGTATCCATCACAACCTCCTTGCTGACTATAGTAAATACCAACTCCAATTGTATCAATTAAGTATCTGAAAATACCTTTCAGTACTCTCCAGTACTTCCTACCAGGCTGTGCCATAAACCTACTCACTTGATTCATTGCATGGGCTATATCTAGACTACAACATACCATTGAGTATATAACACTCCTCCCACCAGAGATATATGGTACTCTCTCCATCTCCTGAGCCTCCATCTTAGTCTTTAGTGACATAGTCTTCGAGAGTCTGAAGTGCCTGACAAGTGTCAGCTCTGTTGGTTTCACATCCTTCATCCCCTATCTCTCCAAGACCTTCCTTATGTAGCCTCCTTGAGATAAGTGCAACAATGCCTTGGATTTACCTCTACTGATCTCTATACCTAGGATCTTCTATGCAGGCCCCAAGTCCTTTATCTCAAACTTTCGAGATAAAGCTTCTTTCAACTCTTGCACAACTTCTTTACTCTTGCATGCAATCAACATATCATCTATATACAAAAGCAAATATATCGTAGATCCATCTTTCAGAGATCTAACATACACACATGGGTCATAATCACACTTGAAAAGGCCAATGCTCCTCACATAAGCGTCAAATCGTTTGTACCACTATCTAGGAGACTGCTTCAAACCGTATAGTGATTTCTTCAGTAAACAAGCCATTTCATCTGACCCAGATTTTCTAAACCCCTTTGGCTACTCCATGTAAATGCTCTCCTCCAAATGACCATGAAGGAATGCCATCTTCATATCCATCTGCTCCAATTTTAGATCTTGTGTTGCTACAATGCTCAACAGTACTCTGATAGATGTATGCCTGATGACAGGAGAGAATACCTCTGTATAATCAACTCCTTCTCTCTGTGAGTACCCTTTGGCTACAAGTCTAATCTTGTACCTCACTCCACCTTACTCTAAAGGTGCCTTCTTTCTAGTATAAATCCATTTGGAGCCAATGGGTCGGGCATCCTCTGGTAAATCCATCAACTGCCATGTCCAGTTCTTCTTGAGAGACTCCATCCCCTCCATCATGGCCTGTATTTATGATTCCTGATTTGAACTCTCTATGACCTCCTCAAAGGTCACTGGATCACCATTAGCAATGATGAGAGCATAAAAAATTATCTCATCAATGCCATACCTGACCGGTTTATGAACAGTGCGCTTCAGCTTGTGCAGTGCCACTCTTGCTATATCCTGTAAATCTACTGCCTGTGACTGCCTCTGCACTTCTTTCTGGACAACATCCTCTCTTCACTGATCCTCTATAGGTGTATGACCATGCCTTCCCAACTACATCTCAAACAGAACATGTTTCGAGCCTAAAGTTGAAGGCAAATCATCTGACTGTGAATGCTATTTACTGTTGTCCTAAGCTATCTTTCCAACTCCATCCATACTTCTCGGCTTCCTCAAGATGCTCTTTTCATCAAAGATCATATTCCTGCTGATGACACACTTCTGAGAATGTAGATCCCATAGCAAGTAGCCCTTCACACCTGTAGGATACCCGATGAAGATCATTTTCTGTGACTTCGGATCCAACTTGCTTCGTTTGGCTTCCTCCACCAAAGCATAGGCCAGACAGCCGAATACTTTCAGACGGCTAAGCTCTACCTTCTTCTCACTCTAGGTTGTCTCTGAAAGTCCTTCATTGAGTGATCTATGGGGAGACTTGTTAATAAGGAAACAACCAAATATTAGAGCATCACCCCCAAAGAATTGGGTAGTGATGCTTGCAGCCTCAAGCTCCTGGACTTCTCAGTCAGTGTTCGATTCATCCTCTCTATGACACCGTTCTACTGAGGGGTCATCCTCACTGTATAATGGGGCTTGATGCCATTTTTCTCACAGTACCTTTTAAACTTCAGGCTTATGTACTCTCCTCTATTATCAGACCTTAAACACTTCACTGGCTGTCCTGTCTTCTTCTCCACCTCAGCTTTTCAGATCTTAAATCGGACAAACATCTCTAATTTTTTCTTGATTAGATACATCCAAACTCTGCTAGAGAAGTCATCTATAAAGGTAACAAAGTATCTAGCTCCACCTTGAGCTATAATAGGTGCCGATCCCCAGACATTCGAGTGAATAAGCTCCAAAATAGCTTCACTCCACTTGGAACTACTAGCAAACTTCATCTTATGCTGTTTGCTGTAGATACAAGACTCACAAAAGTCATCACCCTCTTTCTTGAGTGCTAGAATCAGTTCTCTCCTACTCAATTTCATGCGCCCCTAGTCACTCATGTGACCTATACGATAGTGCTGCTCTTATGCTGTTGCAAAAGCCTCTGTACTATCGGTAACCACTGAGCCTTTCATTCTATATAGGTTATTGCTCAGTTTTCTCCCTTTCATTACCACCAAAACACCCTTGGAAATCTTCAAACACCCACTCCCTGAAGGAAAGTGTGGTGGTTTTGTGCATGCACTTTTAAAAATTTACAGCAGAACATACATAGATTGAACAATTTATTCCACAATGCATGCATAGATCAAATCTAAAACTACCATATAAGATCTATGATATGAACTAATATGCATATATATAAATCTGAAATCTAAAACTCAACAAGTATAGATCATATCTATATGTAATTAGATTATATCTAAATTATATTTAGATCATATCTAAATATGAATTGAGTTTAAAACTTCATACCTAAGCACAGATAGCAGATCACCGCATCCAAAATCTATAGTAATTAGTTCTTTATGATGCTTGGTAGCCGCACACATGTCCGATCTCTACGGGTATCCACACGAAGTCCTTATGCTGATCGATGACCCCAAGAGTGCTAGCTCGCAAAGATACCATACTTTGACTGATCTAAGAGGAACATGATGAAGATGAAAAATAAAGATATTCTCTTCTTTTTTTTTTAGATCTACGCATCAGATCTCTACAATAGAGATCAAGAGAAGAACCATTTCTTCTCAATTCTCCCACGCACAAGAGAGAACCTTTCTCTCTTCCTTTCACGTCTTTAAGAAGAACTTTTCTTCTCTAATTTTTTATGATAAAAATCAGATTTAATCTGATTTCTTATACTAAAAATTATATGAATTCTCATATTCTAAAAAAATTTATAAGAGAGATCCAAGAGAAGAACCATTCTTCTCTCTTCTTCTCCTTTTTCTTCTTGATCTAAAACTCTAGAAAGCCCCAAATACCCAACCAAATTTTTTTGATATATTTTTTTAAATTTTTATATTAAAAATTAGATCTAAACTAATTTTTATCATAGATAAAATAAAAAAAATTAAAAAAAAATTTTTTTCTTCTCCAAAGCTACGCACAAGAAAGAAGACCTTTCTTCTTCCTTCTCTTTCTCTCGTTGGGAAGAACTTTTTTTCTTCAATTTTTTACTATAAAACTAGCAAGAGAAGTCCTTTTTGATGCCTAAGAACTAATAATCAATCTCTCACAAAATCACTTCAAGATGGGAAGAAGAGGAGGGGGTTGGCATGTGGAGTTTGGGGCGTCCAACTCTTGGACGCCCTTTTCTTTTGGACGACACACAAGAGAAGGGAAGCCTTCTTTCACACACGAAAAGGAGAAGGGGCATGACTCTTTATGATGGGTGTGGGATTTCTCAATGTGAAGAGAGGTGAAGCATAAGGAATCATAAATAGATTGAGGTGTTGAATTGATTAAGTCATATTCCAAATAGGGTTTATGCATCTTGTTCTAACTCTAACTTACCCTTGGACTTAATCCTAACCAATTTAAGAATTAGTTATAACAAACTAACTAATTAAGTCCTAGCCTAATTATGAAACTAATTAGACCACAATCCAATTAGGAATTACTTAGATTAAAACCCCATTGATCCAAAGATTGATTCTTAATGGATATCAGGGAAGTTATTTGATAATAGGACTTGATCCAATCAAGCCTATTATCCAACAGGGTTTGATCCAATCAAAATCTATATAAAACTAATTGAATCTTATTCAACTTAGAATTTAATTTGCATCCCTAAGATCAATTGGAATAAGTCTTATTATCCAATAGAGATGCATCCAATCAATCTAAGGCCAACCTAATTGAATCTAATTCAATTTGATCTAATCCAATCTCCATTGCTCAATCAAATTGAGCCAATTAACAACTATTGAGCCAATTAACAACTATATTGTTAATTAATTATTCATCCAATTTATCAACCATTAATAAATAATTTATTATAACTTTTGCAAAAGATTAATCATCAATCACATTGATAATTAAATTCTTCAATGATTCATAATCGTTGATCAACCATTTGGTCAGATAGATACTTCTATGTGTGTGACCCCATAGGTTCGAACCTAAGCCAGTAGCACAAGAATGATTTTGGTACCAATCGATGTTACCATCTAGCAATGGTTTCTGACATCTGGATAGGCCGAATGTGTGCCCAGCAACACTCTAGAACCCATACGAATATAGTTACCATATAATTCATCCCTTTGACACTTGATGCTCAAGGATGACTAAGGATTAAACTGTCAATCTAGGAAGAGTGGTCATATTGTATCTCAATCTCAAAAATTTTGTGACTCCTCACTAGGACTACTTTGGTCAAGATTTTACTAAATTAAAATACAGTAATGCATCATCTCTAATTTTACTTAGAGCGAGCAATCCCATCTTGAATTGAGTTGCTTGTAAGTCACCGAGGCAGCCTTAGATCAAAGAGATACTTATATCCATATCCCATCAGAGAACTCTTAAACAATAGAATGCTTCGAAAGTGATCACGCTTAGTAAAATATACTCCTACATATCATCCGTATGCCATATCTGTATCACCACATGCCTTGGTTAAGAGGACAACCAACTAATATGGCACACAACGACCTACACTTGATACAATTATCCTTGTAATAATTATATCATTTGGTCACAAGCAGAATTTAAGAACCACAAGATAAATCCTCCTTTATCATTTTGGAAGTAGCTCTAAAGACTTCAACATAACATGTGAGTTCTATTTTAGAAGATGTAATCCTTATGATGAATCTACCAGATAATATTTATCATTTTATAATTCATATGTTGCCCAGCTATGCAACCCAAGAGAGGAGGGGGTGAATTGGATTTTTAAAAATTTAAAATTAATCTAGAGCCACAAGGATTAAGTAATAAAAGGTAAGTTAGTTGAAGTGAGTGATTTAAGTAAAGTGAAGATATTAGATGCAAGAGTGCAAGAAGAAAAAGAAAATAAGATAGAGAACAAGTAAGCACACCATAAACAACCAAGATTTGTAGTGATTCGGTGCCAACCTTGCACCTACATCCACTCTCCAAGTTTCTACTTAGAATTCAAATCCACTAAACCGTACTCAACAAGAATACAACGTCGGTACCTCTGACTTTAGCTATCCCAAACTAGAACACTTATTTTTCAGATACAAACCAACCTAATACAATTCGATTCAAGGTTCGGATCAATCCTTTCAAAATTAAAGATCAACTCAAAAATAGAGTATAACAGTTAATATACGAAAATACAAATGTAGCTCCTTTAATGAGCAAATAAAATTTTAAATACACTTTACACAATAAGAAAAAAACTTTTCTGATTTTTTTCAAGATGGTTGAAGACTTGAATGAGCTCTTGAGGAGTTGGTGAACTTGAAATGAAAGCTTCTTTAACTTCAAGAGGGTTCTTTGCTTAGGACTGAAAATGAATGCTTGAAAAATTCCTTTTTAAAACCTATTTTATTCCCTCCTTTAAGTGCCTTTTATAACTTCACTTGATGGTGGAGAGTAATCTGAGCTAAAATAGAGCCATTGGAGATCATTAAATGAGCATTAAATACAGCCAAAATGAGCTGAAAAACTAGCCGTTACGGAGTTTTTTCGTCGTAGGAGTCGACTCATAGGGTCGACTCATACACATGAGTCGACTCATGGAGTCGACTTCTGTGGCACAGAACAGAAAATGACTGTTTTGTAATTTTGGCGTACACAACAACAGAGATCGACTCATAGGGTCGACTCAATTAGGTGTGCCAGCCAAAAAATAGCATGCCGTTCAGCCCCATTTGACATGAGTCAACTCATGGGGTCGACTCAATTTTATAAACATAATTTTCTTTCAAAATACGCATCCAAAAATATTAAAATGGCCTCCAATGGATCATAAATTTTTTGTTTTTGCTCTTGAGGCTTTCAAGTTAGGACTTTATGAAATTATGATTTTGCTCCTAAAAAATAATAAATTTTTTTTTAAGTCAAAATCATTAGTAACCCCTCAAATACTTTATAATCATCAAAATCAATTCAAAGAGCAACAATCTCTCCCTTTTTGATGATGACAAAATACTTGAGCAAAAGCAGATTATAACATATATAAGACATTGAACATAAATTTTAAATTTATGAAAATACATCACTTAAATATCATAGCCAGTTATTTGAATGAAATGTATCATGAGTAGTTTGAAGATCAATTTAAAATTTGCTTATTAGATCATTTGCTTTGAAAATTACTGATAATTTTGGTTCTTTGACACATTTGCTTTGACAATTTTGCTTGTTGCTCTCGATTCTATTTCTCTATTGCTTATTGCTCGATCTTGATTTTTGATTCTCTACTCTCTTTTTTGACAGCATCAATTAAGATCTTAAGAGATTTTGAAGAGAGAAAAAAAGATAATATAAAAGACATATTTTCTCTACTCTCCCTTTTTGATATCATATTTTATTTCTTTACTCTCTTTTTTTGATTGTTTATTTCTCTACTCTCCCTCACTATAGCAATTATAAAAGACATATCAATTTGCTCATTTAGAAGATATTGCTATTCATGATATTTCATCATACATATATGAGTCATTAAAATATTTTAATTGATCCCATTCATAAATATTAATTAAAATTCAAAGCATATAAACATATATATCCAAAATGTGACTGAATACATAGGTGTCCCAATACATATGAGTCAACTCAAAATACAAAAGTCATGGATAAAAACTATCCAAGAGTCAATCAGCCAACAAAATATAAAGGCCATAAGATAGATCCTAGACAAAAATTAAAAAAAAATTAACTATTCTAGATCTAATAGATATCATGGCTAGAGGGATCAGAATCTGAAGAGTCAGAGATATGATGAGGAGATGTAGAATCAAATCCACGGACACGACCTCAACCACGTCTGCCTCGGCCACGGATAGCAGTACCGACACAAGTAGAGGGGCAAGAGGATCCTGGAGCCTGGGAAGCTACGAACTGTGCTAGAAGAGAAAGTCTGATGGTGTCCAAAAGATCCAAAGCTCTCGACACAGACTGCATCAGGGTACTAAACTGAGTAGAGACAGTCTCACTGGAGCCCCTGATCTCTCTCCTCAAAAAGTTAAATCCACTCTCTAAAATTCTCCGAAGTCTAGCCACCTCTGCAGATAGATTAGAGACCTCTGTGATATCTTCATGCGGCTGGAGATGGGCTAAGGCTAAAATTTATCCCTGCAAGTCTAAAACTCTATCTGTCAGTCTTAAAATATATCCCTCAAGCTGCTCAATACGTACGAACTAAGTAGTAAGTATCTGAAAGATGATAGAGATATGAGAGATTATGGTCTGATTTGAAACAGCCTGAGAAGTCATCCCCTAAGCAAAACCTGAGGTGGCAAACTGCTGGGATAAAATGGAGGCAACACACTGGGACATCATCTCAATCTGATCGTCTGCCATTTTGATCTTTGAATGATCTACTCTGCTCCCAGATTGCGATACAGAAATATGCCTCCTCACAGACTCTGAAGGACCATCCTCGTGATCAGACATGAACTAAATATCTGGAGATGCTTTGTGATCACGAGGAGGTGAAGACAGTCTCTCCTCCTCTGCTCTCTCCTCAGCTGGCTCCTCTGCTCTTTCCTCGACACCCTTTGACCAACCATCATTAGTCTTTGAAAAATCCATGCGGTGCAGTGTTTGACGGTTGATAGTGTCAGAATGAGACAACCTTGTAACTGCCTCCCCCTCAAAACTAACTCCGAACCTCCTAAAGACCAGAGTGAGTGCCATACCAAAAGGCAAGTGAGCCTTAGACCTATTTAGGATCTCTCTCATGGCCTCAATCATCAGAATTGGAAGGTTCAAGGGGTCTTAGTGATCACATGATACATGATGCAAATGTTCCTACCAGATAAGAGGTCATGTCTGCCACTCCTAGGGACAAATAGTTTGGTTACCATGTGATGTAACAGCCTCATCTCCACTGAAAGTATCTTGGCCTCTAATTTATTTAAACTATCAATAAAAGTTCTACCTAAGATAGTATTAATTCCTTCTTCTTTAATTAGAAGCTCCATATTAGTATAGCCTTCACAAAGCAAGTACAGAATTTATCCCAAATGCAAAGGATCAAGAATAATATCAACACCTTTCACTGTAGGCTTTACTGTTCCATTGAAGTAACTCAAATTCAAATAAAATTATCTGACTAGATCAACATAAGTATTTTCTTTCAATAGACAATAAAACTCTCATCTTTGATTTTTAATCTTTATTCCAATGGAGAATCCTTCTTTTTCAAAAAATTTAAAATCTATATTCTTTCCGAGTTTCATTTTTCGATCAGAAAGAGGTACCTTGATTGGACTGATTGGGACTGTGTAGAGCTGAAGCAGGACCTGGAGCTGGGATTGGAGCAGGAGAGGGCTCGGCTACCATTCTTTTTCTGTGCTCAGTCTTTTTCAACCCGCGAATAGATTTTTTTCTCTGTGGGAGCTTCATTTTGGGAGCCATTTGGACAAGAAGGGCTTGCAAAGAGTTTAGAAGACTAAATGAGGTAGAGAGGAAAGGATTCTAGTGGAAAAGCCAAGATTTTGGAGAGGTGAAGCACCAGTTTGGAGAAGAGAGGTAGAATCTAGGGCAAGCTCGAACCACCCAAACGAGGAAGAAAGAGGAGAGGAAGTTGGTTCCTAAACGGGCAATTTGAAGGGTGAAAATTGGTGGGAAGAGAGATTTGAGAGAAATCTTCGGTTTGAGGGAGAAGAGAGGGAGAGCTTTTGGTTTGGTGGGAGGAAGAAGAAGAAGGGCTGAGTTAGCTCAAAAAAAATTTCTCAATGAAAAGAGAGCACTCGAAGAGTTTTGACAGAATTACAAGTTTATCCTATGGTCGACCCTGGGGTCGACTCATGGCACAGAAAAATTCATAAGAATGATGAAAAAATTTGAAAAAATCTAAAATTTTGAGAAAAAAGTGTCTACCTAGAGATTGATCATGTGAAGTACAGTTTGAGCTTTTAAGAGAAAAGAAGAGATGAGAATTGAGCTCAACAAATTTGGTTTAATAAATTTTTGGCATTAAAAACTTGAAATTAGAGAGATACTTAAGCTGATGGATCAAGAATTCCTAGTTCTCTTCTAATTTCACAAATCTATCTTCACTTAAGGCCTTGGTAAAAATGTCAGCCAATTGTTTCTCAGTACATACATAGTCAAGAATTATATTATTATTTTGAACATGTTCTCTTATGAAATAATATCTAATTTCAATATATTTTGATCTAGAGTGCTGAATTAGATTTTTAGTTAGATTGATAGCACTAGTGTTATCACATCTTATGGGAGTTTTATTGAGTTTGATGCCAAAGTCCTCAAGTTGTTGCTTAATCCATAAGATTTGAGCACAACAACTTTCAGCTGCAATGTATTCGACCTCGGTCGTAGACAGTGCCACCAAATTTTGCTTCTTGCTAAATCAAGAGATTAAGTTAACTTCAAAAAATTGGTAAGTTCTACTAGTACTTTTTCTATCTAATCTACATCCAGCAAAATCAATATCTGAATATCCTATTAGGTCAATTGATGAGTCCTTAGAATACCATAGTCCTAGAGTTTGTATGCCATTTAAATATCTAAGAATTCTTTTAACCACATTCATGTGTGATTCTTTTGGATTTGATTAAAAGCGAGCACAAAGATATACACTAAACATAATATCTGGTCTACTAGTAGTTAAATACAATAGAGAACCAATCATGCCTCTATAAAATTTTAAGTCTACATTTTTACCTCCTTCATCCTTGTCAAGCTTACATGATGGGCTCATGGGTGTACCAATTGCTTTGAAATCCTCCATTCCAAATCTTTTAAGTAGTTCTCTTGTATATTTGCTTTGAGTGATGGAGATTTCTTTCTTTCTTTGTTTGATTTGGAGTCCAAGGAAGAATGTAAGTTCTTCCATCATGCTCATCTCGAACTCCCCCTGCATGAGCTTAGCAAAATCTTGACAAAGAGTTTCATTAGTAGATCTAAAAAAAATATCATCAATGTATATTTGTATAACTAAGATATCATCTTGATTTCTTTTAATGAAAAAGATTGTGTCTATATTTTCTCTTAAAAATTATTATTAAGCAAAAATTTACTTAGCCTTTCATACCAAGCCCTAGGTGCTTGTTTCAAACCATATAATACTTTGTTTAATTTAAAAAATGATTAGAAAAAGCATGATTTTCAAAACTGGAAGGTTGTTCTACATAAACTTCTTCAGCGATATATTCATTTAGAAAAGCACTTTTGACATCCATTTGGAATAACTTAAAATTCATAAAGCAAGCATATGCAAGTAAAAGTCTAATTGCTTCTAATCTAGCAACATGTACAAAGATCTCATCAAAATCAATTTTCTCTTCTTGATTATAATATTTTGTAATCAATCTTGCTTTATTTCTAATTATTTTTTCATGTTCATCCAGTTTATTCTATATACCCATTTTGTGCCAATTACTGGATAATTTATAGGTCTTGATACTAAAGTCCATACATTATTTCTTTCGAATTGATTAAGTTCTTCTTGCATTGCATTTATCCAATTATAATCTTTTTCAGCTTCATCTATGGTTTTAGGTTCAAAATGAGAAATAAATGCAAAATGATTGTGTGCATCTCTAAGAGAGGAACGAGTTCTTACTCTATGTATAGAATCACCAATGATCAATTCTTTGGGGTGATTGTGATCATACCTTCATTCTTTAAGTAGATCATTTGAGCCTTGACATTGTTCTTATTGTTCTTCACCTTCATCCTCCTGTTTGTTTTCATGTTCTTCTTCATTTTGAATTGTTGAGTCTTTTAGGGTGATCTCCTTCATCCCTTCTATAAGAGGATCTGCATCATCAATACCTTCATTCTTTCTTGAAGGAAGATCGTTAGTTTCATAAAAACAACATGTTTTGACTCCTCTACTACTAAAGTTTTTTTATTGAAAACTCTAAAAGCTTTGCTAGAAGAAAATAACCAAGAAAAATAGCTTCATCGAATTTTACATCAAATTTTTTAGTCTTTCTTTACCATTGTTCAAAACAAAACATCGACAACCAAAAATACAAAAATATGCAATGTTTGGTTTTCTTCCTTTCCAAAGCTCATAGGGAGTTTTTTTTAAAATTGATCTAATTAAAGCATGATTTAATATGTAATATGCCATATTAATTGCTTCTGTCCAAAAATATTTTGGGAAGTTGCTTTCACATAGCATGGTATGGACCATTTCTTTGAGGGTTCTATTTTTTCTTTCTACTACCCATTTTGTTGGGGTGTCCTAGGTGCTAAAAGTTATGGTCAATACCTTTTTCATTATAAAATTTTTTAAAATCTTGATTTTAAATTCGATTCCATGATCACTTCGAATATTTTGAATTGAAAAATCTTTTTCATTAGTGACTTTTCGATAAAATTTTGAGAACACATGAAAAGTTTCATCCTTATGTGTTAAAAAGAAGACCCATGTAAAATGAGAGAAATCATCAATAATCATAAAGCCATATCATTTTTCACCTAGACTAGTAGTTCTAGTGGGTTCAAATAAATCCATGTGCAATAGTTCTAATGGTCTAGAAGTTGAAACAATATTTTTAGATTTGAATGAGACTCTTGTTTGCTTACCCAGTTGGCATGTATCACAAATTCTATCCTTTTCAAAATTAATTTGGGTAAGCTGGTAACCAATTCCTTTTTAATAAGTTTTGAAAGTGAATGATGCTAATATATGCAAGCCTACGATGCCAAAGCCAACTAGTCTCATTAATCTTGGCATTCAAGGCTACTAGGCATTGCATGTTTATTTTGAAAGATCATTCAAATCTACCATATAAATATTATCATATCTATGCCCAACAAATTTAATGCCTTCATCAATAGGACTATTACTATGCAAAATGAAGATTCAAAAATGACTTTGTGTTCTTTATCATAAAATTGACTTATGCTTAATAGATTATGTTTCAAACCATCTACTAACAAAATATTTTCAATGTATTTAGAGGGAGTGATACCAATGTTATCTATACCGATGATTTTTTCTTTGCTATTGTCTCCAAAGGTGACAATCCCTCAATCTTTGTATCAAGTGTGATGAATTGAAATTTATCACGGTCATGTGTCTTGAGCACCCACTATCAAGATACATTTTTGATTTATTCCTTGGATACAAGACACACCTGCATGCAAAAATCAAGTTTTCATTTAGGTACCCAAGCTTTCTTGGATCCTTTTTGGTTAGTTACAGTGGTTGCTTTTGGAACTCATATTTTTTTACATTAGAATTTTCAGATTTATTAGAAAAATATGTATAGGATTTGTGTCCTACTTTATCACATTTAAAGCAAGTAATATTTGAAAACTTGTTGCATGATGAGTTTACAAAGATATTTTTCAGAATTTTTATTTCTTTAAAGGTTATATCCAAGACGGCTTTATCATAAATAGCCTTTTGATTGTCAAGTATCATTTAGAGTTTATTTGAACTTAAAGTAACTTTTCAACCATTGGTTTTAACTTGATAATTTATTTTTTAAATTCAGATTTTTTTGAGACAAGATTGATTTTTTATTTGAAATAATCTCATTTTTTTAGTAAAGATTAATTCTTTGATTTTAATTCTTTGTTCTTTATCCTAGCTTCTTTAGTTCATCAATTAGATCATAAAATACTTCATGAAGTTCTTCAAAGGTAAAGTTATTAGGAGTTTCAGTGTTTACCTCATTTTCATATGCCATAAGCACAAGTTGGCTTATTCATT
>NC_025996.2:59552512-59669187 GCF_000442705.2 Elaeis guineensis
TGCTCTCCCCCCTCTCTTCCTACCAGCAAGCCCGTCGCCACCGCCATCCGTCGTCCACACCACCATTGCTGTTGCCATTGCCGTCGCCATCCGCGGAGGTAAGGTTCTTCGAACCCTTTTCTTTGTGTTGATCGGGCCACCGGGGCGGAGGGAGTTGCGGGGGGGTGGGGGGCCGATGCGCCACAAGGCCGGGAGGGAGTCAGTTGCGGGGAGGTGGTCGGGGGCGTCGGGGGCGAGACGGGGTCGGGAGGTGGTCGGGGTCGGTCGGGGGCGAGACAGGGGTGGGAGGGGGTCGGGGGCAGAGACCCGGCGGCAGCCATGGGTCGGAGGGGCGGCCGATCGGGGGCAAAACGGGGCAGGATGGGTCCTTGGGCGACCAGGGGTGGGGAGGGGCCATGGGCGGCCGTCGGTGCCACCAAGCCGGGGAGGGGGTCGGTCGGGGGAGATGGTGCCAGGAAGGGGCGATCGGCAGCAAAACAGGAGGGGGTCGGTCAGGGAGGGTGGTGATGGCGGGGAGGGAGGAAGGAAGAGAAAGAGGAGGAGGGAAAAAAAGAAAAAAGAAAAAAAAAAAAAAAGCAAAAAATAAAAAAATAAAAAAATAAAATATTAATCAATATTTATTATTTGATTAATAAAATTAAAATCTAAATCACGATCCGAATTGGATCGAGGTCGAGATCTCGATTCGGATTGAATCCAGATCGGGATCTGATCCAGGCGGTGGAGGGTCTGTGACAGTGCCGACACCGTGGGAGCGGGGCTGTGGGAGAACGAGTCTGAGTGGTGAGGGATGTGTACTGCACCGACGCTGGCACCATGAGAGCAGGAGTCGTGGGGGCGTCTGGTGGCACGGGGTGTGTGACAGCACGGCATCGTGGAGTAGGGCCATGGGAGCCGAGTCCGAAGCTCGTTAGAAAAAAATTATTTAAAAAAATTTTTAGATAAAAAATATTTTTAAAAAAAAAAAATTATAAAATAAATTTAGGTAAAAAATATTTTGGAAAAAATAAAAAACCATCGAGTCTCGGGATTAGGTTTCATGTTATTATTTGCGTTAATATATTTGCATGCTCAACTGCTTATAGTTATTTTATATTATTATATAATTTATTTATATTATTGTATGCTCAATTACTATATTTTTTATTATTATTAATATTATATTATTTATATCAAGAATTGCGGGTATGGCACCAGGAGACAGACGACGACGTCGCATTCACTGTCTACCTGAGGTCGAGGCACCTTCATCGATTCTACTGTTGCACCAGTTCTGTCATCAGAGGGTCCTACACTGGCAGGTCCTAGTTAGATGGATTCGAATGAGGCAGATCTGATGGTATTATTATTCTTTTTATATATAAATTATTTTTTTTATTTAGATAGCTATCATATTAATGATTTATTTATTATTGTTCAGGTCAGTCTCCATCGATAGTGAGATGAGGGTGAGGGCGAGTCATCGAACAACCTTGCTCTAAAGCATTGGAATACGAGCATCCGAGATAGCATCTCCATATCGAGATACCATCCGGCTACACCAAGCCCATTAAGGGATGGTGCGAGCCGTGGCAGACTAAGCTGGGCATCATATGCCACAGCTATGCTCTTGTGATGCTTTTTGATTGATGTCACATTGTACCAGCTCAGAGAGAGATTTCTACACCCACTTCAGGTAAATAAATTATACTGTGAATATTAATTAGTATGGTATTCTTCTAATATTGTTATTCGCAGGGTATTTTTGATATTATTGATTTGAGGAGGATCATGTGCAGCGAGCCATGGATGCTCATTTATCTTTATGTTTCAAGATTATCGCCACACATCCATCGACATTGGTACCATATGATGCAAGATCATGGGGAGGAGGCAGTGCGCAGTGGCCCTATGATAACATCACTATGGATGATTGAACTGTCATATACTGGTTATGAGGATCTGGATATCAGGTTACACATCCAAACTTCTTTCTTTTTTAAATTTAATGATTGAATTATTTATTCTTAAATTAAGTTTGTTATCTACTAATTTGACTGATACTGTACAGAGAATGTGTAAAGTCGCGAATCGGCTAGACAGACCGTACCATATTATAGGGTTCGAGATCGTTCACTCGTCACATGGAGCAGATGGTAATAATTTTAATTAGTATATAATCTCTAGCTATTTTAAAAAAATTTAATTAATTATTCTCAAATTACAGAGATATGCTGAGAGTGGCGAGCTTCTGGTAGATGGATATCTACCATGGACCACCAACGACAGTCAGAGGATGGACGATGGAAGTCAGGAGCTCTTTATAAGTTTTTCAATTATTTTTTCATTCACAGTCTGATTTTTATATAAATTAAAATAGCTATAATTTTAATTTTCAGGACTGCATGATAGATTGAGATCTCAGCCTACCCCTGAGGGCTCGATCACACCTACAGATGATGAGATTGTGATCAGATGCTTGGTATGAGATCCTGTTATGTTAGGAGTCTAAGTAGGATCACTGCTCCCTCATCTTCATGCTCGTCTAGGACTAACATCCATGCTGCCTGCGATGCTTGGCTGACGAAAGTGCAGAGACAGGCTACTAAGGATCGACAGCGAGCTCATGAGTTGGCCGCATGCGTCGACGAGCATCAGCGGCTCCAAATCCAGATGATGGAGTGGATGGTGCAGATGGAGTGGACGATACAGCTGATGAGGCAGCAGCAGGCCAGTCCGAGCTCTTTCGAGTGCTCCCCTTTTCCAGCTCGTTCTCCTTCTGCAGATGTCGACACTTGACGGCCTCTTATATAGTTTTTTATTTTTATTTCAAATCTCTTATAATTTTAATTTAATATAATAAAATAATAAAATTTATTTATAAATTTATTATGTAAATTTTTATTTTAATTTTTAATTTTTAATTTATAAAAAATATTATAAATATAAATTAAAAATATATATTCATAAATTTTTTTTAAAAAAAATGTGTAAATTATTAGTGATGGAATTATTGCTGACAAAATATTGACCGCTAAAAATATTTACTACGATGAAAAATTGATCGTAAATAAAATTTTAATAAATTTAAAATATTAAAATTTTATAAATTTAATAGTGATAAAAATATTTTTAGCGTAAATAATTGATATTTATAATGATGAAAATTTATTTCAAAAATTACTGTATTTACGACGTAAGCTTTACGTTGCTGATATAATTAAATTTAATTTTTTAAAAAAATTATTATTAAATAATAGCAACGAAAATTTTTCATCACTAATAATTACATTTGCGATGAAAAATTTGCGTCGCTAATATTTTTGTAAATTAGCAACAAAAAATTTTCATTGCAAAAATAGTATTTGCGACTAAAATTTTCGTCATTAAAAATTTTTAAAAATTTATTTTTATAAAAAATTTTAATTAAATTAATAACGATGAAAATATTTTCATCGCTATTAATCTATTATTTATTAACGACGTTAAATATCAACGTAAATATTTTTTTTTACAACTAAAATTTTCATCGTAAATAGTTTTCGAAAAAATAATTTTTTTAACGATGAAAATTTTTGTCGTAAATAATTGATTATTCGTGATGAAATTTTTTTTCTATCGTAAATATTATCAACGATGTGATTATTTGTGATAAATTTTAGTGACGAAAATTTATCATTAATAATTATTAGTGATAAAAATAGATTATTAGTGATAAAAAAATTTATCGTTAATAACCTATTTTGTTGTAGTGTAGTTAGATAACTTTAAAATTTATCAAAATTTTTTATTTAAATCTATCATTTCTTCAGTAAAATACTGTTTGCAGAAGGATTCTGTTTCAATATATTGTAGACACGATGGACCACATGGTTTCTCGTATGGTCCACCAAAGGTAAGAGCTCCCCTCCTTTATTTTAGAGTTGCTGAGTGAGTTGGAAAAATTAAACTATGAGTGAGTTGGAAAATTAAACTACGAGTTATGATGTAAGGTTATGGGCTTCTTTCCCGCTGCTGGCCTCTTTCTATTAAGTGCAACATCCTATCATATTTGTCCTGTGTTTATGGCCACTAAAATACCTGCGATGTATGCAAGGTTGAGCCTTCCGATGTAGCATGACATCCAGCTTTGCCATAGGAAGAGAGCCTAATCAAATACCATTCACGAGGTGGTATATAGCTTTGAACTGGAAGATTTTGCCATCACGCTCCTTCCAAATTCACCAACACACCATGAATGCCAGGCTATCCCATGCTGCCCTCCTATCTTTGTTCGCTGGACCTTTTCTCTAGGCAGTCCACAACATTTCTTTTTTTTTTTTTTTGGTAATAAGTCCACAACATTTCTATCGAGTTAGGAAGGGAGGAAGGGAAAGATTTGGGGATATGTTGCCATGCCATGTGTGAGAAAAATAAGAGATGATTAGGTGATCAACAGTGTCTTCCACATTGCCTCATATATAGAATGCAAGTTGGCATTGTTCCCATTTTCCTTTCCTTAGATTGCTGTAGTGAGAAGTTTGCTGTGGAAAGTTAACTAGTTGAAGAGTTTGAGCTTTTTTGGTGGAGGTAATTTCCAGTTGATTTTGGCCATGTGGGAAATCATTCCTCCATGGATGAAGAGCCAGCTTAGTTTTTAACCATGAAGATTTTGGTATTGCACCATTTCCATTCTACTTCACCATTTTCTCTGGTGAAGATTGTTCCATTTAGTTGTGCATGTGGTATCAAAGGTTCTTCTAATCCTCTTATGTTTGCAGTGGCGATGAAATTGGATCTAAGGTTCATTGCAAGCACAAACCCTCCAATAAGATCTGAGGCTTTTGGAGGGAAGAAAGAGTGATGGGAAAATTTTCTTTAGGGCCAGTTATTTTGTGGATAAGTATTATTGAAAAGTTAATCAACTTTTTTATTGACCAACCTACCTATGTTCTCACACTTTTCAAAATGAATAAATTACTTTCTCATGGATAGCATTTACCAATCAAATGAAAAAAAATCTTATCCACCTAGAGAGTGGCTAAATCATTTTTCCATCAATCGAAAAAATAACTTTTTTACTTCATTCCTAATATATCATTAATCTTATAATAATAATTATTAGGAAACACTATCACATGATGATCTGGTATGCATATAGAGATTTCAAAAAAATTTAAACACACTACAACAAAACAGGTTATTAGCGATGAAAATTTTTCATCGCTAATACATATTAGCGATGAAATTTTGATCACTAATATTTTATCGTAAATAATTCTGTCGTTGATAATATTTTATGACGAAAAAAAATTTATTGCTAATAAAAGATATTTGCGATGAATATTTTTTAGTATTAAAAAAAGATCAAAAAAAATTAATCTAAAAAAGATATTTACGATAAAACAAACCGTCGGTGATAAATAAAAAATTAATAGTGATAAAAATATTTTCATCGCTATTATTTCTAAAAGTTTAAGCGACAAAAAATTTACGTCGCAAAAAATATTTTTTGCAACGAAAATAATTTATCACTATTAATTTATTAAAAAAAATTTAAAATAAAATTGAATAATATTAGTGATGAAAACTTTCATCGTAAATAATTATTTACAATGAATAATTTTTCATCACTGTTAATTATACATTTATTGATAAATTAAATTATATTAGTAAAATATTTTTGGTGATGAATATTTCATCAAAAATAATTCCATTGTTAATAATTTTAGTCATATTTTTTAAAAAAATTTATGAATATATATTTTAAATTTATATGTATAATATTTTTTATAAATTAAAAAATTTAAAATAAAAAATTTACATAATAAACTGACAAATAAATTTTATTATTTTATTATATTAAATTAAAATTATAAGATATTTAAAATAAAAAAAAGTATATCAATAAGCTATCAAATATCAGCATCTAAAGAACGAGCTGGGGATGGAGAGCACTCGACGGAGCTCGGATCGACGATGGAGCATGGATCGGCCTGCTGCTGCCTCATCAGCTATATCGTCTGCTCCATCTGCACCATCTGCTCCATCATCTGAATCTAGAAGTGCTGATAGTCGTGGATACGTGCAGCCAACTCCTGAGCTCGCTGTCGATTCTCGGCAGCCTGCCTCTGCACCTCCGTCAGCCGAGCCTCGCATGCAGAATAGATGTCCGCCTTAGATGAGCGTGAGGATGAGGGAGCAGTGATCCCATACCCTAGACCCCTAATATAACAGGATCTCGTACCGAGCACCGGATCACAGATCTCATCATCCGTGGGTGCAGTCAAGCCCTCAAGGGTAGACTGAGATTTCATGTCTGTCATACGATTCTGAAAATTAAAATTATAGTTATTTTAATTTTATAATTAAAATCAAATTTTGAATGAAAAATAATTGAAAAAACTTACAAAGAGCTCCTGGCTCCCCGTCATCCACTCCCCCGACTGTTGCTGGTGGATCCGCTGGTAGATATCGATCCTACCAGAAAGCTCGCCACTCTCAGCATCTTTCTACAATTTGAGAATTAATTAAAAAAATTTAAATAACTAAAGATTTATATGCTAATTAAAAATTAAAAATTACCTATCATGTGCTCCATGTGATGAGCAAACGATCTCGAACTCCCACAATGCGGCACGGTTTGTCTTGACCGGTTCGTCGCATTTTGGGCACATCCTCTCTGTTAAAATTATCAGTAAAATTAGTAGATAAAAAATTTAATTTAAGAAGAAATCATTAAGTCATTAAACTCTAAAAAAAAATTAGATGTGTAACCTGATATGTCGAATCTTCATAATGCCGGCATATGGTAGTCCAATCGTCCATAATGATGCTGTCATAGGGCTGCTGCTGTGCTGCCTCCTCCCGATATCGATACCAATGCTGATGCATGTGATGACGATAGTTCTTGAAATGCAACGATAACTGAGTATTGATGGCTCGCCTCACATGATCCTCCTCAAAATCAGCGATGTCAAATACATCCCGTCAATAACAAATATTTGAAGAATACTATGCAAGTTAAATATTTACAATATAATTTATTTTACTTATAAGTGGGTGTAGAAAATCTCTTTCTAAGCCGGTAGAATGTGACGTCAATCGAAGAATGTCACGGGGTATAACTGCAGCATATGATGCCCAGCTCAGTCTGCCATGGCTCACACCATCCCCTAATAGGTCTGGTGTAGCCGACCGGTATCTTGATCTGGAGATGCTGTCCCGGTGCTCGCATCTCCAACGCTCTAGAGTGAGGTTCTTCGATGGACCTCGCCCTCGCCTCACCACCGATGAGGATCACCTGAAACAACAATAAATAAATCATTAGTATGATCTAAATAAAAGAATCAAATTTTATTATATATAAAGTGTAATAATTAATACCACTGGGACATGCCTCACTGGGACCCACCTCACTAGGACCTAGCTCACTGGACCTACCAATGCAGGACCCTCTGATAGTGGAGCCGGTGCGGCAATGGAGATCGATGGAGGTGCCTCAACCTCCGAGGTATCTGCAGCGAGCTATGAACGCAAACATCGTTGTCTGTCTTCTGGTGCCATATCTGCAGGAATTGAGATATAAATAAATATAATATTGAATAATAATAATAGAAATTAAATAATATTCTAATGAATATAATTATATCACATATCATTATTGAAAGTTAAAATTGAACGAAGAATATAGATCTACTCATCAATATTCATATCTTTCTCGATGTGTAGATCCTCGTCCGAATCACAGTAATCGATATATGTATCATCTTCTACCTCATCGTCATTTATGAATTGATCGTCGTCCTCCGACTCATCAAGATTAAACTGATGCCCGGCCCTATCCTCGGACCCATCCCCGAAGGCCCCGGCCCGGCCCGAACCCGACCTCGGCCTGACTCGAAACCGACCCGGCTCAAACCCGACCCAGCCCGAACCCGACCTAACCCGACCTGCCCCGCCTCGACCCACCACAACCCAACCTGCCCTATCTCGGCCCCACCCCCGGACCCATCCCCGAAGGCCCCGGCCCAATCCGAAACCGACCCGATCCGAACCCTACCAGACCTGACCCGCCCCATCCCGACCCGACCCACCCCAGCCCGGCCCGGACAGGAACCGACCTGACCCGACCCACCCCGGCTCCACCCAACCCGACCCGCACCAACCCAGCCCAACCCAGCCAGATCCAAAAATGACCAGGCCCGGCTCGGCTCCGTCACGGACCCGGCCCGACCTAGTCATGGACCTGACCCATCCTGGCCCGGACTCGACCCGGCCTGACAGGCCCCGACCCTGCAGGCCCCTGTCTCCGACCCTCCGACGTCAGACCTCCATCCTCGTCCCCGACCCGCCCTCCCCATCCCTGGCCCCGACCTGTCGGACCCGGCCCACAAGCCCCGTGGCCTCAGCCAGCAGGCACCGCAACACCGGACTGCCGTCCCTGGCCCCGGCCCACCATCTCCATCCTCGGCCTCAGCCCAGACCCACCAGACCCATCCCAGGCCTTGAGCCGTCGGACCGGACCCGCAGGCCCTGCAGCCCCGGCCAGCAGGCCCCATGGGCCCGGCCCACCATCCCCGACCCAGGCGCGCCGTCCCCGACCCCGTCACCATCCCCGTCCCCAACCCCAGCCCGAACCCCCCCAAAAAAAAATAATAAAACTCACCTCGACGGTAGTGCTGGCGACGGCTTTACGGATGATGACGACAACAGTGGAGGGAACGGCGATGGCGGTCGGACAGGGGGACAGATGTGGGATGCTGGGGGGAGCGCAAGAGAATGCCGAGTGAGGGTCGGGGGGCAACAAGGAAGAAAATGGATTTCAGATGGGACATGACGGGACGTGGGTATTAGCGATGAAAATTTTCATCGCTAATAATTAATTTTTATCACCAGTAATTTAAATAAAAAAAATTACGATGAAAATCAATTTTTTTATCACTAATAAGCATATTAGCAATGAATAAAATTTTCATCGCTAATAGTTTTCGTTAAAAAAAAATTTCTTCACTGAAAAAATTTTCTTTCAAAAAATATTATTTATGATGAAAATATAGGATTTCATCACTAATAGTCCCCACCAAAAATTTTTTGATAAAAAAGTTTTATTTATGATGATTATTTTCATCGCTAATTACGTTATTAGCAACGAAAATTATCTTCCATCACTAATAATTACTAAAAAAAAATTTTCATTATAAATTTTTTATAAGTAATTATATGATGCTCGTATGATAAAATTTTTTCAGATCCAACTGACAAAATAGACGGCAGGACCATATTGATTCACTGAAAGCGAGTTCAAGGATTTGACTGCAAACTTTTTAACTCTGGGCTTCATGCAAAAAATGATGATATTTGAGAGGTCAAAAAAGTACTTTGCTTCTTTCTTCTCTAATGTTGTTGTTTAGAAAGTATGTGACCAAGTTCATCCAGCCCTCTTTCATGGCCCACACGGTTGGGATCATATCTATCTTTAAATTTTCATAGAATGTTTATACTTTCATAGTTTGTTTCTCAGGCATCACATATTTTGTTCTGCTTATTTAGATTTTGTAGAACTTGTATTATGTTTAGGTTTAATGAGAACTACATAAAAAATGAGCTAAATTTGGCCCTGATCCTGTCTAAGAGACTCAATGGAGCCTTCGACGAATAGAACCAGGTCTCTTTAGCATCAGAGCCCAGATATGGGGTGCAAAATTTTCCCTTGATCTACTACCATGTCACCCTTTTTATTTTTTTCTATTTATTAACTAAAATAGATGAAAGACCAATCAAAATCGGACAGAAGCATGATTCAAACTAGGGGTATCAATAGGTCAAATTGTGTTTAGTTTACATGCAGGTTGAAGTAGGTTCGAACCATACCCCACATATACTTTTCCTTCATCCATATCAGCTCATCAACCTTTCTAAATTTTTATTCATTACTTATGTGTATAACTAAGAAATAAAATAAAATGAGATTTTCAAAGATCACAAGTAACAAAATCAAGATTTTTCTTTAAATATGTCATTATAGATATAATAAACATAAAATTTAGTATATATGATAATTATGAACTAACTAATGATAAAACTAGATAAAATGTAGTTACATATTCTAAAATATCTTGGCCCACTCTATCCATCATTCTTGTAAACTTTTAATTTTAATATTTACTATTTTTTTATAAGTCATTTATAATTTTTTTATGATAAAAATTTTTATTATTTTTTTTTTCAAATTACATCTGACATTTTAAGTATGATTCCAATAATTTTCTTATATTACTACATATTCATCTTAATATTTTACATACTTTTATTTTATGTATATTATTTTTTAAAATTATCTTATATTTTTTATAAATATAAAAAAAATTTACTATAATATATATCCTTCAATAAAAAAAAATTTTAATTTTTAAAATTTTTAAATCATTAGCGATAAAATTTTTCATCATTAAAAACTATTTTAACGATGAAAAATTCTTTTACCATCGCTAATAGTTTAGTTTTTGAAATTTAAAATTTTTTTATTTTTTAAATATTCACAATGAAAGATATACATCATAAATAAGTAACAATTTTGCGATGGTAATTTGATTTATCATTATAAATAGTTGATTATTTATGATAAATAAGTTTCATCATAAATTATTTTTTATTTTTAAAATTTTAAAATATATTTATTTGTGATGGAATATATATTTTCATCGTAAATAAGCAACATTAGCGATGAAACATATTTCATCATAAATATTCTATAATTTTTAAATTTTTAATTTTTAATTATTTATGATAAAATAATTTTATCATAAAAAATTACTTATTGGTGATAAAAAATTTTCTAGATCACAAATACCTTACTTTTTGAATTTTTAAATTTTTTTCATTTCTCAGGTATTAGTGATGAAAAATTTCATCATAAATGATTGATAATTTGCGACGAAAAAAAAATTTCTATCATAAATATTTTAATTATCTATGATATTTATTTTTTCATCAAAAATAATCTTTATATTTTAAATTTTTAAATTATCTAACTTTTTAAAGTATTAATGATGAAAATTTTATCGTTAATAATCCTTATTTGCGACACAACATGTATTTTCGTCAGAAATAATTAAATTATTTATGATTGACACTTACATCATAAATAATCAAAAATATTTAATTTTTTTTAAATATTAGTGATGAAAATTTTTAGTCGTAAATAAGAATAATTGGTGATGGAACTGATCTTTTTGTCATAAAAAATTTAACTATTATCGATAAAAGATTTATCATCGCCAATATTTGGATATTTGTAATTTAAATTTTTTTTATTTACAATAAAAGTATTCATCAAAAATAAGCTCTTTATTATGATGAAACTCTTTTTTTGTTGCTAATATTTTTTATTTATGATGAAAGTTTATAATCCTCGTAAATATTATTTTATTATCGATGAAAAATTTTTTGTATCGTTGATACGATTATTTGCGACGTTAATATTTTCTATCGTAAATAAATTCATCGCTAAAACTCTCTTTTCTTGTAGTGACACAGTGGAAAAAAAATTTTAAAAAATTTTTAATATCGTTCTAGGACAATCATACAACATAATGATCCTCGTTATGCCAGGACAATCTTATATCAAAATGATATTAAAGTAAATTTTTAATTAGATCTAATCTAATCAAGCATGTATATAGAGATCATATCTTGATATAACCCAGGCATCATCATATGTATAAGATTAAGATTCTAGTAAAAACAAAAATCTATTTTTTATCTTTGCGTAGGTATATCTTCACTGCGATCCGATTATTTATGGATATCTTCATGATCCGTTGAATCCACAATCTGATGATCTATGGATATTTTTTAAATTCTTTTGAAGCTGCACAAGTGTCTGACCTTTATATGTATCCACACAAGGCTGATCTGATCAAGAGATCTCGATCTCAAGGGGGTGCTAGCTCTCTTACAGAGCTCCTTGGATTGTCAAATCTTTGATCTCTTTTGATTCTCTTCTTAAAGAAATCAAAGAGATTCATAGGAGGATCAAGAAATCAGATCTAATCTAATTTCTTTTTTCTTTCTCTTCTCAAGAGAAAGAAGATCTAAATAAAAGAAGAATATGAGATCCTATCTTTTTTCTTTTCTTTGTCTATCCAACTCTTGAACTGATCATGGAGGAAAAATCATGTCCAACTCTTGAATGTCTATGGAGGAGAAGATATGTCTAACTCTTGGACATCTATGGAGGAGAAGAGAGAGAAAAAGCCATGTCCAACTCTTGGACAAAGAGGGAGAGAGAGGAAGAGCCCTTAACAACCAACCTTTAATTGTAAGAAAGAAAGGATAGGTCCCAACAACCTCACGCCAAGTGTCCCTTTCTCCCTTTCTTTTTCATGCCACAAAACCTGATATTTTTTTACTGTGTAATCTATTCTTGAGGCATCTCTTTTAAACTTTATCACATAGGATTTTTAGTTAAGAGTCCAAAGGAGATAGGACTCTTAGAGTAGCCCCCCTCTCCCTTATGAGCCTAACAGACCTATGCATACCTCCTCTTTTTCTTCTTTCTTACACACCATAAGACTCCATCAAATCACCATGTGATATTATGTGGAGGTGCCTCTTTTTTATACCTAACAATTAGGGTTAGGTTAGGAGTTAGTTAGGGTTGTTAAAGTCCTTAAAAGAGAAGGACTTCTCTCTTGCTGCCCCATCCTTTTAGTGCCACACTTTTTCTCCATGCCATTATATTCTCCACTTACACATAAAAGGCCACAGTAATTTGGTTAGGTGTCCCATGCATGGATAAGGAGAGAGAGTCCTAATTTGGTGGGACTCTAGTTTTCTAACAAAATTCAAATCCGATTTGAATCTAAATTGAGTGAAATTTAATTAAGAATTAAGTCCAAATCCTATTTAGACTAGAAAATCTAAATTAAACCAAATCTAATCAGATTAGATCTGATTTAATTCGACTCATATTTGATCAAATCAAATAATTAGTAATATTTGTAAACTAGTCCTCCTATAACTTACCAACTCTTAATAAGTCTTTCATGTAATTTTTACATGTTAGTCCAATCATCAATCAAATTAATTAAATTTTTTTGCGATTCGAAATCGCTATTCGACATTCGGATCAGTTAGAATCTCTTTTATGTATAATCTCATGGATTCTATTCGGTCCGATAGTAAGATATATTGTGATATCCATCAAAATATCATTGAAACTTCTTTCAATAGATTAGAATAGTTTCAACTTTATCCATCAAGAGTCATCGATCATCAAGATGATGCTCGATGAGTCTCACAATTCATCAATGATATCTAATAGTATATAGTAGCAATCTAGCAGAATGAAAGTAATGAACCTCTAGGTATAGTTATCGTGTGATTCAGTTCTTCTATCGTGAGTCCCGACTAGACGGAGGTTTTGAAAAATTCATCAAACCCCATCGTCTGTCATATATAAGATTGGCTCGATTTGAATTCACTTGTGAATTTCTATGAAAACTCTTTTTCAGTATTCACACTTGCTTTGACCAAAGACTTTCTGAACTTGATCTCATGAATCGCATGAAACTTCTTCTTTTTCTACTAAGGTCGATAGATCTCATCTAGGTGCACATCCTATTTTCATAATGAAGCTACTACAGCCAACATACACCTCAAGGCTCCGTATGGCTAGAAGATCGAGTTATGATGTAATCAAATTATAGCAACCTCATTGTGAACAGTCAAGACACCACAGATCAAAGAACTATTCTTACCACTACAGCATCGAGAATATCACCGACGAGTGAGTAGATATCCAAGTGACTTCTCGTGTTGGTCACGCTAGGTACTTTTATTCTCTAATAAATACCTACACTCTTGCTCCAATATCCCCATACTATGGACTCGAGACTCACTACCCATGAGGAAGTATCCATGCACCAATCTATTTGGATCGATCACTATTCCTGTGATGATCCTATGGTCAAAAGCAGGTTATGAATTAACTACCAATGATATATGCCTCAAATTTTTAATTCTTAAAAATATGTGTCATCATCTTGTTAATTTATTAGACGATTCATGGACATATATACTATATAAATGATAATTAACTATCCTAAATAATTAAATCAAGTATAAAATTATGTCCTAGAAAGAATTAATGTGTTAGCTTGATTAGCTTCTAGGACATACATCTAACAATCTCTCACTTGCACTAAAGCCAATCTACTATAGACCCAAGCCCCATCTTCTCGAGATGTGCTTTGGTCCTCTACTGGTAAAATGGTTTAGTTTGTGGATCAGCCACATTTCTGTGGGGTCTATTATGATTCTCGAAGTCTTACTTTTGGAAAGAGTCGTGAATAATCGCTCTTGTGTGCTAGAAATTCTGGTAAAACTTAGGCTCCTTGGCTAAAGCAATGGTGCCTCTGTTATCATAATATAATATTGTGCCATCTGATGACATTACACCAGTTCTACAACAAACCTTTTTTAACCAAAAGGCTTCCCTAGCAACCTCATAAGTAGTGACATACATGACTTCTGAAATTTGTAATGATCAGTTGTTCAGAACTCTTCCCATTTACCGAATCTATATTGTATAAGAAAACACCTTTCCTGATGTAGACTCTCTACCATCATCATCAGACATTAAGTCTGATTCATTATACCCTTAACATTGATTCTCCTCAAAGATCATATCCTAAGTGCTTCTCAAGTTCTTAAAAATATTTTCATA
Organism: Elaeis guineensis; assembly: GCF_000442705.2. Classification (NCBI taxonomy): domain Eukaryota; kingdom Viridiplantae; phylum Streptophyta; class Magnoliopsida; order Arecales; family Arecaceae; genus Elaeis; species Elaeis guineensis. The sequence continues at coordinate 59,567,202 of NC_025996.2, forward strand.
GCTATCTAGTACTCTCAATCTAGATTTAACCGATATTTGCTCGTGACACTCACAGCAATGATATATTGGATCATGTACATAGTATACATGATGCTCCTACTAGCTGAAGCATAAGGGATCTAGCTCATATACTATATCTCCACAGATGTGTCCCATTTATCTTTTGGAAGAGATTAATCCCATGCGCAAGGGGTAGAAATCCTTTTAAGATTTTTCGTGTTGAACCCCTTCAGTACCTCTTCTATATACATCTTCTGTAAAACTAGCATCCTAATAAATCTATCTCATAGACCTATATCTATCTCATAAATTTATATAGAATATTTTTCAAAGGACTCTTATAGAGAATTTCTTTAGATAACCATATTCTAACCATAGTCAGTATGGGAACAACATTCTCAATCAAAAGGATAAACTTCATGTACAATATGAGGAATATAATATTACTCTCACTGACCCTTCTTATAAACACATGTTTCCTCCTCATTCTTGATGAGATCAATTGATTTGATTGCAGCGAGTATCCCTATTTCAAGATGCTTACTTTAAAGGTCTCTACCTTTACAGCTCTACCTTTTGTAGATCGATTTGAATCCAATAGGTACTATACCTGTTGGTGGATCTGTTAAGAATCAGACTTGGTTAGAATGCATCAAGTCAATTTTTGACTTCATTGCATTCAACTACTTCTCAAAATTGATGTCTAACATCGACTCATAGTAGTTTTGAAAATATCTCCATGTTTTCTATCTCTTATGAGGAACATTTTCTCTGTTAGAATATCTAAGTATCTTTCAGTAAGAGAGAGATATTACTCGACCAATGAGATGAAAGAGGTAATACATGTACTGGCTCAATATGAATAGGTTCTTATAGGTTCTATAACTTGTTGTTTTTCAGAAACTTTCTCTTTGAACTCAATTATCATTCCCATTATCTCCATCTTGGAGAAACTATTTCTCCAAGAACATATCATGTCGGGTCACAATCATATTGTGATCTTTTAGAAAGTAAAAGTAGTATCCCTAAACTCTTTAGGATACCTTAGAAATGAGTTCTCATAAACTTAACCTCTAACTTGTCCGCCTATTGTCGCTTGACATAGACCGAACATCCTCATCATGCCACATCTCATACGGTGTGATAGGAATAGATCTAGAGAAAACTATTCAATAGTAAAGCTTATCCCTAAAGGTATAAGGGAAGATTAGTGATGTTCATCATGAATTAGATCATTTCAAATAGAGTCCCTTTCTTCCTTTTCGATACCCCTTGAGGTGCACCAGGAAGATTCCATTATGAAACTATACCTTTTTCTTTGAGATGGATTAAAAACTCCCATAAGGTATACATCTCCTTGATCTCATCAAAAAACCTTAAGGGTTTTTTAATTTACTTCTTTACTTTATATCTAAATTCTTTAAACTTTTCAAAGGCTTCAGATTTACGTCTCACATATGTACCTATACCATGAAAAGTCATTAGTAAAAGTAACGAAATAAAGATAAGCACCCTTGGCTTGCACATCAAATGGTCTACATACATCAGTATGTACCAGATTAAGTATCTCAATGGTCCTCATCTTATGTTCCACAAAGGATAGTTTGGCCATTTATCCTTGAAAGCAGAATTTACAACTAATTAGAAATGACTTGAGAGTCGATAAGCTTAAAAGCTCATGCTATTTCTTTTTGTTTATTCTATCCCCTCCAATATGATTAAACATGAGATTCTATATGTACTTTGGGTTCATCTCATTTCTAGATCTCTCAGACCTTACGGCACTCACTATCTGCTCAAATATCATATCGAGTAGATCCAACATACCTTCTAAAGGCATGTCTCCCTTTTTTTCTTTAGGTTTTCAAGGTATACAAGATAGTTCCTGCTTTGGCTTGCTCTCAAACTTATATTTCTTCACGGACTTTTTCTTCTTCCAAGTAGATCTTCTCTTGAAAGTAGAAGCCCACTCCACAGCGAGAATCCTACCCCTTGAACTCTTCAAGATCCCTTCGGTAGTCACCAAGATGTTCAATATTTTAATCAAGTACAATCGATCTAATTCATGTGGTAATTTACTATAAACTATCTGTATGAATTGATAAGGGATTGTAGAATTAAATCCATTCATAATTTTTTATACATGGTCGGGCTTCTCAAGCTCATCCAAGTCTCCAATCATTGTCAAATAATGATCATGAACTGATTGTCTTTTGGTCAATTATCGAATGGTTTGGTAACATAGGGATATTCTGGTCATGATATAAGCTTAACTCTTCCAACCTAAAACTATTTTAGATTCTTGAGCTAGTGTTCATAACTTATTTGGTTAGTAAATTAATTTCTAATATATGAGCTAAAGAATTTGAAGCCGATATTTTACTCTATCATAGAGTAGAGATTCTAGTTAGATTTTCTACTTGATTTTAATATTTATTCTAGGATCTTTTAAAATAAATATGCCTCTCACTATTTCTTTGAATCTCTTACACTCCTCAGATAGAGAAATAAAAATTCTTCATGACTAGAATTTCAAGTGGGTACTGTGGTCCCATCGATTGGCACACCACCTCACATGATAGTTATTGAGATGTATCAGCCAATGAGTAGACAACTCTTATCAAATGCTTCTCCAAGTATGTTGTAGCGATCTTCGGCCTCCAAGTCTTAAGACCTCACCTGATAGTTATTGATCTTATTTTTTAGTTAAGTTAGACCTATTGCTCACCAACAAGTGTAAAACCATCATTGAATCTCTCATCTAATAGTTATTGGATCCAACTCTATTTTTATCCGAGACTATCTCAGCTATAGAGTGGTTGTCTTTTTGATACAACTGAACCACTGTGATCAGTCGAGAATAGTCAACATCTGGAAGGGCCTGCACATCTACAATGGTGAAAAATCGCTTGACTTAATATTTTTATGAGGAGATTTAATTTAGGTCTTCTTAGGTTTTAATTATTTCTTTACATCATATGTAAATCTACAATTATATTGGGTCTACTAATGAGATCGCATCTTAACTCATCAAGATCAGACTCATGGTGCAACACAATCATGATAAACTCAACACTAAGCATCCTAAATCAGAATTTGGTCAACCAAATTAGTCAGATAAGTGATGATCGATAGAAGGCTCTCCACTACTGATGCAACGGTCCTAATTAAATAATCACCTTTTAAAGTACTTATCTTAGATACCAATAGATTAATCTATTCCAAATTAGGCTTGGCTTTTAGTTTCTCACCATAAATTGAGATTGCATCCATCTAAAGTGTGTTCATGATACAACTCTATTCTTAAGATTTGTAGTGATTCATGAAGATCACCATATGTATCCATGAAAAATACACCCATGACTATCACATAGTCTTTATATTCATGCTAATTTCTTATGATATTTTATGTATCAATCTCTTTTCATCTTAGGACAACCACACAACATAACGATCCTCATTATGTCAAGGCAACCTTATATCAGGATGCTCTAAGATTGATTTATAAAACTTATGTTCAATCAAATTACTCTAATTTGAAAATATCCATATCATCACAGATCACATCAAGATGAATCTTTATCTATGAACATTATCTTATGCATGAACATATAATAAAGATAAGTTCATATCTAATAGGATTCACATCACATAAAAATTAGATAGCAAATTTATGGATGCATGAACATAAGAAATCAGATTTTTAGATCTTAAAATAATTTTTAGATCTTGAAATCAATATATGAACATAAAATAATCTAAATTTTAGATCTAAAAATAAATTTTCAGATCAAGAAATCCATCGTATGAATTTTAATATTCAGATTTTCAGGTCCAAAAATAGATTCTCAGATCTTGAACTCCATCTCTTTTCCATAATCATTCATGATTTTAGATTTAAAAATAATTTTTAAATCTAAAATCTAATCTTAATCTTACAATATGAGATGGCTCTGATATCACTGCTAGAAAATACTATCATATGGCGATCCGATATGCATGCAGAGATTTCAAAAAATTTAAATACGTAGTGGAATAAAATTTCAAAAACTTTTCAATATCATTCTAAGACCACCATACAATATAATGGCCCTCATCATATCAGGACAATCTTATGTCAGAACGATGTTAAAATAAATCTTTAATTAGATCTAATCTAATTAAGTATGTATATAGAGATCATATCTCAACATAACCCAGGCATCATCATATGTATAGGATTAAGATTCAAGCAAAAATAAAAATCTGATTTTTACCTTTGCATGGGCAGATCTTCACCGTGATCTGATGATCCGTGGATATCTTCATGATCCGTTGAATCCATGATCTGATGATCTATAGATGTCTTCAAGATCTTTTTAAAGCTGTACAAATATCTGACTTTTACAGATATCCACACGAGATCGATCTGATCAGGAGATTTTGATCTCACTGGGGTGCTGCTCCCTTGCAGAGATAGCTCTTTGAATTGTCGAATCTTTGATCTCTTTTGATTTTCTTATCAAGAGAGTCAAAAAAATCCATAGGAGGATCAAAAAATTAGATCTAATCTGATTTCTTTTTTCTTTCTCTTCTCAAGAGAAAGAAGAAGATCTAAAAAAAAGAAGAGCATGAGATCCCATCTCTTTTCTTTTTTTCTGTCCAACTCTTGGACTGATCATGGAGGAGAAGACATATCCAACTCTTGGATATCTATAGAGGAGAAGGGAGAGAAAAAGCCATGTCCAACTCTTGGACAAAGAGGGAGAGGAGAGGAAGAGCCCTTAACAACCAATCTTTGGTTGTAAGAAAGAAAGGATAGGTCCCAACAACCTCACGCCAAGCATCCCTTTCTCCCTTTCTTTTTGATGCCACAAAACTTGGTATTTTTTCACCGTGTAATCTGATTTTAAGGTGCCCCTTTTAAACATTATCACAAAAAATTTTTAGTTAAGAGTCCAAAAGAGATAGGACTCTTAGAGTAGCCGCCCCTCTCCCTTGTGCACCTAACAAATCCACACATGCCTCCTCCTTTTCTTCTTTCTTACATGCCATAAGACTCCATCAAATCATCGTGTGATACTATGTGAAGGTGTCTTCATTTTATCCCTAACAATTAGGATTAGGTTAGGAGTTAGTTAGGGTTGTTAAAGTCCTCAAAAGAGAGGGACTTCTCTCTTGCCGCCTCATCCTTTTAGCGCCATACTTTTTCTCCATGCCATATATTCTCCATGCACACATAAAAGGCCACGATAATTTGGTTGGGCATCCCATGCATGGATAAAGAGAGACAGTCCCAATCTGGTGGGACTCTGATTTTTTAACAAAATTTCAATCTGATTCGAATCTAAATTGAGTCAAATTTAATTAGAAATTAAGTCTCAATCCTATTTAGACTAAAAAATATAAATTAAACTAAATCTAATTAGATTAGATCTGATTTTATTCAATCCATATTTGATCAAATTAAATAATTAGTAATATTTATAAATTAATCCTTCTATAACTTACTAACTCTTAGTAAATCCTCTATGTAACTTTTACATATTAGTTCAATCATCAATCAAATTGATAATTAAATTTTTTTATAATTTAAAATTACTATTCAACATCCAAACAATCAGGATCTCTTTTGTGTATGATCCCGTAGGTTATATTCTGTCTGGTAGTGAGATATATTTTGATTTCCATCAAAATATTATTGAAACTCCTTTCAATGGATTGAAATAATTTCAACTCTGCCCATCAAGGATCGTCGATCATCAAGATGATGCTCAACGAGTCTCATGATCCATCAGTGATATCTAGCAGTATGTAGTAGCAATCCAGTAGAATGGATGTAATGAATATCTAGGTATAGTTACTATATGATTTAGTTCTTCTATCGTGAGTCTCGACTAGATGGAGATTATAAAAAACTCATCAAATTCTATCATTTGTCATATGCAAGATTGTCTTGACTCAAGTTCACTTGTGAATTTTTATGAAAATTTTTTTTCAGTATCACACTTACTTTGGTCAAAGACTTTCTGAACTCAATCTCACGAATCGTATAGGACTTCTCCTTTTTTTACTAAGATCGATAGATTTCATTTGGATGTACACTCTATTCCTATAATGAATCTACTACAGCCAACATATATCTCAAAGCTTCATATGATTTGGAGATTGAGTTATGGTGTAGTCAAACTACAGCAACCTCATTATGAACAATCGAGATACCGTAGGTCAAAGAACCATTCACACTACTACAACATCGAGAATATCACTGATGAGTGAATAGACATCTAAGTAACTTTTTATATTGATCATGCTCGATTTTTTTATTCTCTCACAAATATCTATACTCTCACTCCAGTATCCCCATATAGTAGACTCGAGACTCATTTATCTATAAGAAAATGATCTGTGCAATAACCTATCTAGATCGATTACCATCTCCATGATATCGTACAATCAGAAGCAGTTTATGAATTAATCATCAATGACACATATCTCAAATTCTCAATTCTTGAAAATATATATCATCATCTTGTTAATTCATTAGATGATTCATGGATACATATACTACATGAATGATAATTAACTGTTCTAAATAATTAGATCAAATACGAAATTATGTTCTAGAAAGAATTAATATGTCAATTCGATTGACTTCTAGAGATACATCTAATAATAATATTATATAATATAATAATATATTATAATATAATAAATATAATAAATTATATATATTATAATATATTATATTATATGATAATATTATAATAAATTATTATAATATAATATAATATACTATATTATTATAATATATTATAATATTATTATTGATCTCAAGAATGATTTTGATGATGATCAAATATTATAGCATAAAAATATACTAATATCCTTCAGTTTTCTTTAAGATTATTTTTGTAGAGAGAAAGTACCATTGAAAAAGAAGTAGAAATCAATTGAGATGAGGGGTGGAGTTAAATTTCATGTAAAAGATCTCTTGAAGAGGTCGAGTCGACTCATGGCCCAAAACGAGTCGACTCTGACATATTTTGGGATGGCATGCAGGACTAGCATGGCATCGAACTGACTCAAAATCAAACTGAGTCAACTCCGTCTCAGAGGATAGAAGACTAATTTCTACGGTCTAAAATCGAGTCAACTCCAAATATTTTCAAGTCGACTTGAAGTGGAATCAAACCCACTTTAAGCAAAAATCAAGTCGACTCTATCTCAGAAGATAAAAAATCATAAAAAACTATATTTCTACTGACTGAGAACAAGCCAACTCGAAGATCAACTGAGTTGACTCGAAGATCAGTTGAGTTGACTCGAAGTCAGTCCGAGTCGACTCCTGAAATTCTGACAGCCATAATGACTAATTTTGCAACAATTTAAATTTTATCCAGATCTCCTCCCAATGACTATTTTTGACCTTCAATAGTCAAAAATGGCTAGATTTGGGCTCAAATAGTAGTAAATTTGAAGAAAATCAATCAGATATAAAAGAAATATCGAGAAAATAATAAAAAAGAACTGTTCAAGTGATAAAAGCTCAGCCTTTTATATTGACTATATTCAAGAGTATTCAACTACTGTCATTCAATATTTTTTTGAGACTTATGTGAGCAATTAAGAAGAAGCAAGGGAGCAATCAATGAAAGTATTCAAAGCTTCTTCATTCAAGCATCAATGACAATAAATCAACTCAGTTTGGAAGCACTTTTGTTGTAACCTTTTCTTTATTCTTGGTTTGCTGCAACAAGTTTCAGAGGGATTGAAACTTGAGAAAAAAGTTGAATCCAGCCCTTAAATTGGATTGGGAGCCTTGGGTTAAGGCTTGTAAAGGCTGAGATTGGTGCATCTGTTTTAAAACCAACTGAATTTTTGGATAGTGAGTCCGTCAAAACTATCCAACTGTAACCTTTGAAAGATTATAGTAAAATTTTTAAGATGATCTCTTGGAGAGTGGATGTAGATACTTGGAGTGTACCGAATCACTATAAACTTATTGTGTTTATGTGTGTGCATCTTTTATTTTTATCTTGCATCTGCTTTAACTTAAATTCACTACACAACACTTGAATTAGCTCACAGCCAGTGCATATATCTGTTTAAAATTTTTAAAACCCAGTTCACCCTCCCCTCTTCGATTGTCTAGCTGGATAACAAGTGGTATTAGAGCTTAGTACTCAACTAAAAGTTGATCTAATGATCAAGAGTAAAAGGTCATGGCAACTCAATTGGATGGTTTACTTGCCGAAAGGCAGTCCACCAACAGGCCACTGCTCTTGAATGAGTCAAACTATACATATTGAAAAGCTCGCATGCGTATTTTCATATAAGCTCTTGATTATGATTTGTAGAGTATCATAATCAATAGGCCACACATATCTACAGTCATTGTTGATGGTATTGCTTTACCCAAGCTGGAAATGGATTGGGATGAAATGGACAAAAAGCTTGCCCAACTAAATGCCAAGGCAATGAATGTATTATATTATGCCCTTGATGCCAACGAGTTCAATCGAATTTTTACTTACAATTCAGTAAAAAAAATTTGAGATAGATTTAAGGTAACTCATGAAGGGACAAGTCAAGTTAAAGAATCAAAAATCAATATACTTGTGCACCAATATAAACTATTTAAAATGGATCCTAATGAATTAGTTACTAGCATGTTTACATGTTTCACTAACATTATTAATGGGCTCAAAAGTCTTGATAAAATTTATTCTAATAGCGATTTAGTGAGAAAAATTCTCAGATCTTTATCTAGAACTTGGGAAGCCAAAGTGATCACAATTTAGGAGGCAAAATACCTAAACAAACTATCACTCAAAGAGCTGATTGGATCACTAATAACACATGAGTTGGTAATGAGGCAGCACAACAATGATGAGAAAGGAAAGAAGAAAAAGATCATCGCCCTCAAATCTACAGTGAAGAATGAGAGTGATGAGGAATCATCCGAAAACAATGAGAATGATGAGGATATCACACTAATCACAAGAAAATTTAAGAAGTTCATGAGGAAGAAGAGATAAGGGTTCAGAAAAAGACAATTAATCAAGAGAGATTCGAGGATAAAGAAAAGAAAAAGGAGTAGTCACTTTGTTATGAATGCAAAAAGTCAGGTCACTTCAAAGCTGAACGCCCTATTTTACAGAAGAGCTTCAAGAAGTTTAAAAAGAAGACCATGGTTGTCACATGGAGTGACAGCGATGACTCTATGTCGGATGAAAAAAATCAAGAAGTTGTGAACTTGTGCCTAATGATACAAGAAGAAGAGGTAACATCTGAACTTCCTCTAGACTTTATATTTGAAGAACTTCAAAATGCATTTTGTGAGTTATTAGATGAATTCAAAAAAATAAGTAAAAAAAATAAGGATTTGAAAAAGATGTGCATGCTTAATAAAAGAAAAAAATGAGACTGCACAAAACAGCAAACTCCTTTTAGAAGAAAATAAACATCTAAAGAATGAAATAGATAAACTAAAACCGCTAGTTGATAAATTCATATGCAGTTTAGATAAGTTATAAATAATTTTAAATAATCAAAAAGGAGTTTATGATAAAGCTAGTATAGAGTATAAACCTAATAACAAACAAAAGTTCTTGAACAATTTTTTTAGTACTTCATCACATATTTCATCCCATATTACATGCTTTTGCTGTGGTAGACTAAGGCACAAAGCATATGCATGCAATGTTAGAAGATCTGATGGAAAAATAGTAAAGAAGATTTGGATTCCAAAAGAAACCATGACTATTAATCTTAAAGGACTCAAGAAATCTTGGGTACCTAAATCTATCACTTGAATATGTTGCAAGAATGTCTTGCAGCCTATGGCACTAAACGAAGATAGTTTTAGATAGCGGCTATTCAAGACATATGATGGATGATGAGGATCAATCTTTGAAAAAAAGAAAAGAGGAGTGGTCACCTTTGGCGACTACGACAAAGGAAAGATAATTGGCATTGATAAAATAAAGATCACTCCCTCTACTTTTATTGAAAATATGCTCTTAGTTGACAGTTTAAAGCATAATATTTTTAGTATTAGTCAATTGTGTAATAAAGATTTCAAAGTTACTTTTGAATCTTCCATATGCATTGTCTCTAGTTCCTTTGATATAAACCTAGAATTCATTGAACATAGATATGGAAACATCCATATGGTTGATCTTGATGAGATAGCCATGAAGAATGATCAATATTTTATCACAATAGATGCTAAAGTCAAAGAGACTAGTTGGCTATTGCATCATAGGTTAGGTCATGCAAGCATGAATACTATTTCAAAATTAGTTGCAAAAGACTTAGTTAAAGGATTGCCAAAATTAAATTTTAAAAAGAATCGTATTTATGATACTTATCCATTTGGAAAATAAATGAGGGAGAGTTTCCAACCTAAAAATGTAGTTTCAACTTCTAGGCCATTTAAATTAATCCACATGAACTTATTTGAACCTACTAGGACTACAAGCCTAGGAGGAAAGAAATATAGACTTGTGATCATAGATGATTTTTCTAAATACACTTGGGTTTTATTTTTGGCGCACAAAGATGAAGCTTTCTCAGTATTTTTTAGGTTTTATAGAAAAATTTTTAATAAAAAAATTCAACTATAGTTTGTGTTCGTAATGACCACGGTACTAAATTTGAAAATAAATATTTTGAAGACTTTTATAATGAAATGGTATTGAACATAATTTTTTAGCACCAAGAATCCCACAACAAAATGGAATAGTTGAAAGAAAGAATAGAACTCTAGAAGAAATGACCCGCACCATATTGTGTGAAGAGAATCTACCTAAATATTTTTGGGCTAAAGCAATAAACACAGCATGTTACATTCTTAATAGAGTTTTAATCTAATCAATTTTTTTAAAAAAATTCCTATGAGCTTTGAAAAGATAGGAAGCCTAACATTAACTATTTTCATGTCTTTGGATATAGATGTTTTGTTTTGAATAATGAAAAAGATAACTTAGAAAAATTTGATGCCAAGTCGGATGAAGATATCTTTCTAGAATACTCTACATCCAGTAAAGCATATAGAATCTTCAACAAACAAATATTGATTGTTGAAGAATCTATATATGTGATATTTGACGAAGCTAATGACTCTTCCTTGAGAAAAGAAGATACTATTAATGATAATGCAGGAATTTTTGAAAATAAAATAAAGGAACTCAGCTTGAAGGAGAAGTCAAGTCAAGAAGAGAAAGAAGACAAAGATAAAGAGTAAGAAAAGGATTTAGAAGAAAAAATCAATAAGGAGCAAGGTGTTTTGCCCAAAGAATGGAGGTATACACACCATCATCCTAAAGATCTTATCATAGGTGATCCTTCATAAGGGATAAAAACTAGAGCCTCTCTTAGAGATACTCATGATTATTTAGCTTTTGTATCTCAAATTAAACCTAAATGTATAGAAGAAGTTGAAAAAGATTCTAACTGGATGCTTGCTATACAAGAGAAACTAAATCAGTTTGAAAAAAATAAAGTATGGACACTTGTAAGTAGACCACTTGACCATCCAATAATTGGCACTAAATGGGTATTTAGAAATAAATTGGATGAATATGGTAATATAATCAAGAATAAAGCTAGATTAGTTGTAAAAAGGTATAACCAAGAAGGAGCAGATTTTGATAAAACTTATGCATCTGTAGCTAGATTAGAAGTAATAAGATTACTACTTGCATTTGCCTACTACATGGATTTTAAATTATATCAAATGGATGTGAAAAGTATATTTTTGAATGGCTTATAGCTGAAGAGATCTTTGTTGAACAACCATCTGATTTTAACAATCATACATTCCCTAATCACATTTTTAACCTAAATAAAGCATTATATGGTCTTAAGCAAGCACCTAGGGCTTGGAGTGAATGATTAAGCAAATTCTTATTTGAAAATAATTTTCATAGAGGTAATATAGACACAAATCTATTTTTAAAAAGAAAAAATAATGACCTACAAGTAGTTTAAATTTATGTTGATGATATCATTTTCGAAGCTACTAATGAAAATCTTTGGCAAGAGTTTGCTGAGCTAATGTAGGGTGAATTTGAAATGAGCATAATGGGAGAGCTCAATTTCTTCCTCGAACTTTAAGTCAAGCAAACAAAAGAAGGCTTCTTCATCAATCAAACTAAATATGTTAGAGAGATACTTAAGAAGTTTGGGATGGAGAATGCAAAGGATATTAGAACACCCATGAGCCTATCTTGCAAACTTGAAAAGGATGAAAACGGTAAATGTGTAGATCAAAAGTTTTATCAAGGTATGATCGGATCTCTACTCTACCTTACAGCTAGTAGGCCTGATATTCTGTTTGATGTATGCATATGTGCTAGATTCCAATCAAATTCAAAAAAAATCTCACATGTTTGCTGTAAAAAGAATTTTTAGATATTTAATGGGCACTCAAAATCTAGGATTGTGGTACTCTAAATACTCTTCATTTAACTTAATTAGATATTCTGATGCTGATTATGGTGGTTGTAGAATTGATAGAAAAAGCACCTCTGAAACTTACCAATTTCTTGGATTGAATTTAATCTCCGGGTTTAGCAAGAAGTAAAATTTAGTTGCACTTTCTATGGTCGAGACCGAGTATGTTGCAGTTGGAAGTTGCTGTGCTCAAATTTTTTAGATTAAACAACAACTCGAAGACTTCAAAATTAAATAGAATAAAATTTTAATAAAGTGTGATAACACAAGTGCAATTAATCTAACAAAAATTCTATCTTACACTCTAGAACAAAACACATAGATATTAGACATTATTTTATAAGAGACCATGTTCAAAACAATAATATTGTGCATGAATTTGTTTCAACTAAAAATCAATTAGCTGATATCTTCACTAAATCATTAAGTAAAGACAGTTTTTCTAGATTAGAGATGAACTTGGAATATGTGACCCTCTTTAGAATTGATTGATTTTAAGTTTTTGATGTGTTTTTATCCCCTTACATGCTATTTCATTTGATTCGAGCCATCTCAAAATAACTTAAAACTATTTTAGAAATTTTTTCAACCATTTTGTTATGAGACTGTGCTCGAGTCGACTCAATAGGGAGCTACGAGTTGACTCAAAATTTGAGTTGACTTCTTAAGAGTTTTCGAGTCGACTCGTTCATCAGAACCACATCTTTAAATGAACGATCTGACTGACCCACACCTTTCCTCTTTCACTGTTCCTCGAGTTCACTCTTTTTAAACCCTCAAAAACCTTTTCATTTTCCCTCCAAACCCCTTCAAATCTCTATTCCATCTTATTTTTCTAGGTGAATCGAGCGCCATGGTTCCCAAATCAAAATCCACCATCGCTAAGCATCGAAGAGACTCCCGATCTGCCGAAAAGAGGGCTAAACACCGGTAGGAAGCTTCTGAAGGGCAGTCAACTCCTCCCCACTCTCCTCCTCCTCCTTCTCAACTATTTATGGCAACTAGAGTAGTTACCACTGGACAGAAGATGGATTTTCAGTTTTTGGAGGCTGAACACTTTCGCATTGGCTCTTGGATCCGCCAGCAGGGTTGGGAGAAGATGTGTTCTTTAGAGGTACCCATTTATCCCAATCTTGTGCATGAATTTTTGGGAGAAGATGTGTTCTTTAGAGGTACCCATTTATCCCAATCTTATGCATGAATTTTTTGAGAACTTGAAGCTTGATGGAGAGTCTAGTGTTGAGTCCATGGTGAAAGGTGTTCAAATCTCCTTATATGAGAGAAAGTTAGAGCAGATTTTGGAAGTTCCTAGGTCAAGCATTAGCTACCCTAACTTGAATGATCGGGCTAAAGGTTTGAAGTGTATACTACAAAGGAAAGATGTTTCAGATATTGAGCTCCTCACTGCTAATTAGCTGTTAGTAGAAATGAGGCTATTGCACAGTATTGTGAGCCACATTTTCTTTTCAAAGACTAGACGTCATGACTGGGTAGCCAAAAGGGGGCTAGCAGTGATGTACTATTTGATCTAAGTAACTACCATGAACCTCCCTTCCATGATGCTCCAACAGATCAAAGATGTTGCAAACAGATCCAAAACATGACTCCCGTATGGTATGATGTTCACATTGATCTTCAAAGATTTTGAAGTCAATCTTGAGGGAGAGGATTTTAGAGAGATGATGCACACATATCACTTCAATGCTAAGTCCTTGCATTGTATGAGAATTCATAAAGTTCAGAACAGATGGGTATGCATGGAGTCTGGGCAGGAGCCTACTAGGGATGACGATGAGGCTGGACCTAGTGAGCCACCTGATGAGTCACCCTTGAGCTCACCTTCACCCCCTCCAGCATCAGCAGCAGCACAGTAGTTTCTAGCTCTAGCTTCACCCCACACCCCACGGATGCATCAGACCTTTTTTGTAGAGGGGATTGTGGATCAGATCATGGATAGGATGGGGACCATATTTGTAGACTTCAGAGCTCAGATTTTGCAAAGCCATGATGAGCTCCGAGAGCATACTCAGTCATAGTTTTAGCAGCTTCGTGGTGATATGCTTAGGTTGACTCTGCGACTTGAGAGTTTGGAGAAAGTTGAGAGTCATAGAGCTAATCTTTCAGATCATATCACTTTCTTGATTTAGGAGTCAGCTAAACTGAACAGGAAGATTGAAAATGCCATCAGCTCACAATCTGAAAGCATGAAGTCTCTGCACAGGGCTATGCTATAGTTGGAGTGTCAGATGGGAGTCATGATAGCTCACATGCCACCTTACAGACCCAGTGCACCTCCTAGTCCCCCTAGGCATCCCTCTCAACCTTAGCCATCCACCTCCACTAGGCCTCCTTCTAGTTTCTTTGCTCGACCTAGATCTGGTTTCCCTCTCATTAACATCGGGCCCTTTGGGAGGACCCGAAGCAGGACAACAACCCATCCCTCATCATCTGGTTCTCCAGTGATAAAGTTTCCATCCTCTGATGAGGACTGGTTATCCTGTTTTAGATTTTAGTGACCTATTCTTATCCTAGTACTTGTTGTTTTCAGTTTTTTGTTACTTTTTGCAGCTTTGGACTAAATTTGTGTATTGTTTAAAGCTTCTTTTTGTAAAACAATACACACATGTATGAAATGAATGTAATGACCCTTTCTTTAATGCAATGTTTATCTCTTTACTTTCATATTGCCTCTTTATTTGATGATGACAAAAAAAGAAAGAATTTATGATAACGCACAATATGAGATGCCACAACGCACAATGCACAATACAGACAATTTGAAAATTTCTTAAGAACTTAAAGAGGGAGCACGATCTATGGGGGAGCACTATAATGAATATTTGAAAATTCTTTATCTACCAATCCCTTGTAGTTAATTGTATAAATTGTACAAAATTAAGTATTACATCTTATACCTTGTTTAAACTGATTATTCTTTTACTTGTGCTCAATATTTTGTCATCATTAAAAAAGAAGAGATTGTTGATCCCAGAAATGATTTTGATGATGATCAAACATTAGAGCATAAAAATATACTAATATCCTTCAAGTTTTTCTTAAGATTATTTTTGTAGAGATAAAGCACCATTGAAAAAGAAGTAGATGCCAATTGAGACAAGGGGTGGAGTTAAATTCCATGCAAAAGATCATTTGAAGAAGTCGAGTCGACTTAAAGCTCAAAACGAGTCAACTCTAGCACATTTTGGGATGGCATGCAGGACTGGCACGGCATCAAGCTGACTTGAAACCAAATTAAATCGATTCTATCTTATAAGACAAAAGACTAGTTTCTACAGTCTGAGACTGAGTCAATTCCAAATATTTTTGAGTCAATTCGAAGTGGAACTAAGCTAACTCCAAACAAAATCGAGTTAACTCTATCTTAGAGGATAAAAAATCATAGAAAGTTGTGTTTCTACTGATTGAAAATGAGCCGACTCGAAGACTAGCCAAGTCGACTCAAAGACCAACCAAGTTGACTCGAAGTCAGTCCAAATCGACTCCTAAAGTTCTGATAGCCATAACGTCTAATTGTGCAACAGTTCAGATTTTGTCCAGATCTCCTCTCAACGGCTATTTTCGACCTCTAACAATCAAAAACAACTAGATTTGGGCTCAAACCGCAGTAAACTTGAAGGGAATCAATCAGATATAAAAAAATAAATTAAGGAAATAATAAAGAGAAACTATTCAAGTGATAAAAGCTCAACCTTTTGCATTGACTACATTCAAGAGAGTTCAACTACTTCCATTCAATATTTTTTTAAGACTTGTGTGAGCAATTAAGAAGAAGCAAGGGAGCAATCAGTGAAACCATTCAAAGCTTCTTCGTTCAAGCATCAATGATAACAAATCAGCTCAATTTGAAAGCATCTTTGTTGTAACCTTTTCTTCGTTCTTGGTTTGCTGCAACAAGTTTCAAAGGGACTGAAACTTGAGGGAAAGGTTGAATTCAATCATTAAATTGGATTGAGAGCCTTGGGTTAAAGCTTGTAAAGGTTGAGGTTGGTGTACCTATTTTAAAGCCAACTGAATTTTTAGATAGTGAGCCCATCAAAACTATCCAACTGTAATCTTTGAAAAATTTTAGTAAAATTTCTAAAATGATTGCTTGGAGAGTAGACATAGATACTTGGAATGCACCGAACTACTATAAACTTATTGTATTTGTGTGTGTGCACCTTTCATTTTTATCTTGCATCTACTTTAGCTTAAATTCACTACACAACATTTGAATTAGCTTACAGCTAGTGCACATATCTATTTAAAATTTTTAAACCCAATTCACCCCCTCCCCACCCTCTTTGGTTGTCTAGCTGGATAACAAATATTATAATATAATATATTATTATAGTATAATATAATATAATAAAATAATAATATATAATAATAAAATAATATAATATATTGATATATTATAATATAATAATATATTAATATATTATATTATATTATTATATACTATATTATTATAATATATTATAATATAACATATCATATTATGCTATTTATATAATAATATTTATATAATATAATAATAATATAATATAATAATAATATATAATAATAAATATAATATTATAATATATTATAATATGATAATATAATAATAATATATATAATATATTATATTATATTATTATATATACTAATATTTATATAATAAAAGATATTATGAAAAATATGGATAGATCTTAATAACTTATCGAGAAAACTAGTAATACAAACGAACATGGATAACTAATTCTCAAGCTATTTTTCAATGCATAAAAGTGCATTGATAAATTATTTTTTTATCTAAATGTTGTCTAAAAAATATTTATTCAAAAAAATACAGAGTCTTGGGTAAATCTTTTATCCTCAAAAGAACAAGCCCTTAGGGGCTCCTCTCTTATCCATGAGTCATGCCAAAAGGCAATTTGGCTTCCATTTTTCATCTTGCTTTTATGCTGGGGAAGAACCAATATCGCACCCTTAAATGCTTCTCCAAGATGTCAAGGCTGATGGTTGGCTTGGAGTTCAATTGCTAAAATGAAGCTTCAAAGTGTTTTTCATGGTCTGTTTTGCTCATTAAAATATCTACATCACCATTTCATTGGGAGACATTTGTTGAAGAGATGTGGGTTTATTACTCCAACTCATCTAAGTGGTTTTGGATAGCAAACTTGAGACCAATTAACCAGGTAGTTCCCACCCATGCAAAATTTACTTGCTTCTTCATAGAAATCTTCTTTTTTACTCTATCCTTTTGATCATCTCTGTGGATAGGATCATTGAAGACATTCGGTATGTTGGAATTGCTCCAAGCACTGCATTAACTAGTGCTAATCTTCTTGCTAGAGTTAGGAGTTTGGTCTTCCATCCCACAAGCCCTTTATCTATTTTCCATTCTATGAAGCACCGGTCTGAAACTCGAGACTGTTTGTAATATAGTTGGAAGCTTAGATAGTTTATAAGTAGCTCTACTTTTTTACATCCTGTTGTTGTCAAGGATCGATCTAACTTAGGTCGATGAGCTAGAGCTGATGATGGTCTGTTGAGGGTGGCACTCTGGGGAATCGAAAAGCTAGCCAAAGATCTTGATGGAGTCAATGATGATCGAGTCTCCGATCGAACCTCCAAGGGCACCTTAGAACACTACAAATAGAAAAAGTCTACTTGTCAGAGTTATATGATTGGGGATCCTCTAATACCTAAGTTAGTCTTCCTCGATAGAACAAAGAAGGTTCTGAATAGAAGAAGGCAAAAGGAGAGATTGAGAAATTAGAGTCTGCTCAGTCTGAAACTATGAGAGACTCTCATAAGGATTAGAGATAGCAATTTTGTCCGACCCATCAGATATCTGATCTGATTTGATCCAAATGGGATAGGTTTTATCCGATCAAATTAAAATTTGAGATGGGTATGGGTTTTAAAAAAAATATCTGAGCAGATCAAATATGATACAGGTAATGGAATGCCCCACCTTGAAGTCAACCTAATATATATACATATACATATGTGTGTGTGTATACCTTTCCTATTTGATTGCTTCCAAGCCTCCCACCCTATTAAGACTCCTAAGGATTGAAAAAATAGAGAAAAAATTGGCATCTAATATTTCCTATTCGACTGCACTAAGCCCCTCACCCAATTAAGACCCTGAGGATGGAAAAAATAGAAGAATAAATAGGGGAAAATCCATCATGTAAGCTTTTCCTATTTGGCCGCTCCAAACCTCCCACTCGATTGAGACTAGGGGTGCAATTGGGTCAGGTCGGATTGAGTCATGAGTGGCCCCAACCCGATCTGGTTCCTTAATCGAGTCTGAATATTAGCCCCAAACCAAGCCCAATAGAAGATCGGATCAGGTCGAGTCAGGTCCATGATCAAATTTCTTGACTAAATAGATTATTCATATTAGATCGGGTCCATGTATAACCCAGCTCCAATCCATAAAATATAGATTCGATTTGGATCCGGATTGGTCTAGATCGGGTCTGGATCAACATAGAGTTGTCTTAGTAGTGGCAATAATGTTTTAACTTAGTATGAGTCTCAATCATTTCTTTTTTATGAGAATTTTAGCTCGATACTTAGATTGAAATTTTAGCATAAGAAAAAATTTGAAAATAGAAGATATGATTCTCTTCACTGATTAGCACTATAGAATCACCAAATTAGATGATTGTTAGCTTCATTAAGATATGTCCTTTTTAAGAAAAGAAAGTGTGAAGCCAATCTTGTGGCAACAATATACGGATCAAGGGTAGTAAATCCTGTATATTACAAAAAATGAGTGGAGGCTCAAAAGTCAGTTGAAAGTGGTAATGACTCATGGTGGCATGAATAGAAAGGGTTAAAGTAGATTAAACAAGTTTTCTTGAAGTTTGGATGGCATAACCATGAAATGTGGTATGTTAGAACTCAGTTGCCTTATTGAGTTAGGTTGGGATAGCTGAGTATAAGTACCCTAAGGATATAATTATTTTGAGCAATCATAAAGGCTACCTTGGAGTGGCAGTTGTGGGTATATAATAAATATAGATGGAAATAAACAAGAGATGTTACCAACCCATTGTGTGCAGTTGGTCATTATATTGGTAATTATACCTTTCGATTACTCTTTTTTTAATCTAAAATTTTTAAAAAATTATCTTGCTCTAACAGTTCGAGATTAAATATTATATATTGAAGCTACACTCATAATTTTTAAGATAATACTTGATATGCTGGTATATATAGACTCCTAGTGATATTATTGTTTCATTTATATTGCCCACAATTCAATAATAAAATACAAAATTATAAGAGCTCCAAGCTGAGTTGGGAGATGCCATAGTTCGGGTGAGTATTCAGATCCTGTATTAGGTTCGGATCGGACTGGGTTGGATTAGGTCATTTATCTTAAGACCCAAATTAATCCAAAAATCTCCATGGATCAAGTTGGATCGATCGAGTCAGAATTCAATAAATCCAGACCCAACCTAGAAAATGGAATGGATCCAATTTTAGAACCCAACCTGACTCTACAGTTTCTTTAAAATGATTCGGATTGGGTCTATGTGGGTCAGATTAGGGGTCAAGCTAATCAATTTGCACCCCTAATCGAGACCCTTGAGGATGGAAAGAATAGAGAAAAAATTGGGGGAAAACAAGAAAAACTTGACAAAAATAAAGGATAGATGAAAAAAAAATTAAAGGGTAAGACCTCCATTTTTCTTCTTTTTTTCTTCATTTCATTTCTTTTTCAAAGATCTGTGGGGAAGCAAAGCACCTAAAAGATTGGAGGGGTTTTTTTGGCTTTGTTTTCTTTTTATTTTGTTCTCATTTTGGGAGATCAGTAGGGAAGGAGAGCATCTAAGGGAGATCAAGGTTTCCTAGGTTTCGGTTGGGATTTTATGCAAGTTTTATAGTGGTGTGAGTTAGGTTTTAAGAGCTTAATCTTGGTAGAAGGTAGGGTTTTGGAATTGGAGATTTTTTGTTAGACCTGCCCCGACCCAACCTAATCCACACCCTCTATTTTATCCGACCCGATTCGACCAGAGCCGAGTATGGGGTAAGTATGGGTATAAATATTTTTAGGGTGGGGTGGGTATGGATATTAGTCAACCTGACCAATACTTGATCTGTTGCCATCCCTAGCAAGGATCTCCTTTGACACCCATCTTTTGAGCTCACAAATTAGACTCAATAACTCAATTAAACTCTAGACAAAGAGGGGTTTCTTCAAAAATAGACTCTGACTTATCTGGAGGATCCCTAAAGAATGATTTATATATACAAGAGCCGGAGTCCAAGCATTCAACATCTTGAGATGTGCGAGAAAGTTTATTGGAGATAATTGCTCGCACATCCAAGAGATGATATAATACAGATCTCATGGTTAAAGAGACCGTTATGCTATTATGGGCTAGAATGAGGGGAGGTTTGGATATCTCCGGGCGCCTTCGGAGTGACCATGTGGCGGGAACTGATAGGTTGAGATAAAGATTTCATACTACTTTGTGTCGGACTTTGTTTGGTCAATAGCACCACGCCAGATGGGTCGAATTCGAGGTGTATCACATCCCATAAGTTTGGCATATCATTCAATTGTTCCATGGTTTAAGACGATTGCAACCATTGAGCTTATTTGAAGTTGATCTTTAGTCTAGATAGCAGCTCAAGCAAATATAAGAGGAACTTCAGATTGCGTGCATCTTTCTTCTTTGCGTTGCAAAAAAAACATCTACAAATTTGAGGCAAAGGATCTTTCCTATGTTGTCCAATGGCCTGATTTCTTTGTTAACTTTGTTTGCAACTGCTACCTTCATCAATTGGTTTAGAACATCTGCAACTAGAATGAAAAGGAATGGAGAGTGAAATGCACTGTTTAAGCCCTCTCGTTAGGTGAAATGCCCAGTTTAAGACCTCTCCTTAGGTGAAATCATCTAAATGGTTCACCGTTGATGATGATCGCTCCTTTGCTTGAGCTAAGGATTCTTTCAATCTGGCAGCACCATCTGGGTCCAGACCCTCTTGCTTTGAGAAGGGATATGAGGAAGCTCCAATCAATTTATCAAAGGTTTTTTCAAAATCTAATTATTTTGTATCTCAATCCTTTTTCTTGCAATGAGATAGAATTTCTGTTGCGCTAATGTAACTAGTTGTCTCCTATCTATCTCCCTCTAACAAAGGTTGTTTGCGACTGTGTGATGAGGGTGGCCATACACTTAGATAGCCTCTTACTCAAAGCAAAGATCTTAAAAACACCATTAATTAGGCTAATTTGCCTGTAACCCCAGATTGTCAAATTCTTTGTTTCTTTGTTTGCTTTTTTGGTTGTGTTAGGTGAGTAATTGAGCCTCGAGATTTTCTGACTTGGAGTGGACACCATTGCAGAACTTATGAATATTTTTTCGATCCTAAGTAAAAATAATGATAGAAAATAGTTAGGAAGCCACCAGGGCTTCGTGCCTTGTCTTTAGCAAGGCTAAAGATTGCCTCCTTTATCTCTTCTTTTGAAAATGGATTATCAAATTTAGATAGATTAGCCTGGTCTGAAGGGAGATCATGCTCCGATCTACTTCAACATCATTTTTAGGACTTGGCCTAAGTAACTTTGAGAAAAATCCAACCAAAGTCTATTGAATCTATAAGAAAGTCTTTGTGTACCTTGTGCAGTGCAATAAAAGTGACATGGAGCGCACCACCTAACTATCTTGAAACAAGTAGCTCTGCTTTCCAATGTACATTTAATAGCATATTTAACGTCCACAGTTCTATTTTTTTGTTTAAAATTTTAAATGATAAAAATATTATTCTTGATAATCTTGCTGATGCAGCCGACCACTCCGAAGTTACCGAAGTTCTGGAGAAGCATGCTGAAGGTAAAAGGCTTATTCCAAGCACCAATAAAATTCACAGCAGGGAATAGGAAGCAAATCTTATTTTGGGAGGATTCATGGTCATTGGACCTACCAATTAAAGAGCAATTCCCTCTCTTGTGCATAACTTCACCATTCAAAGAGATTACGGTGGCTGAGGCCTTCGAAATCTCTGTCATTAATAGATGGGGGAGTCTTACACCTTTGCTGAACAACCATCCTGATCAACATATTCTGGAAGGCATGTTGAAGGATATTAGACTCTCAAACACATCGGACTACATAAATTGGAAATAATTTTCAGCTCAAAGATTCCCAACAAAACAATGTTACAGATTTCTATTAGGCGGAGGGGTGAGACCTCAATTTAGTAGAATAATATGGAAGGTAAAAATCCCACAGAAAGTTAAGTTTTCTCTCTACTTCAGTCTTCTCGACAAAATCCTCACAAAAACAAATCTTGTCAAACGAGGATGGCAGGGCAATAACAGCAACCCTTTATGCGACTCGAGCATAGAGGTAGCTGACCACCTGTTTCTACAATGTTTTTTCTCAAGAAGTGTTTGGGCACTGCTTCAGGGACAGCTTCATTTCAGAGATATCCCACGAACCCAAGATCTACTATGGAATAGCAAAGGATCAGAGGACCTGCGGGATAATGGCCTTTCAACACTCCTCGCAACGGAATTGTGGTGCATTTGGAAGGAACGAAACAAAAGGTGCTTTAACTACCATGTATATCTCCCACAAATGGTAGCTTTGCAAACAGCTAGATTATTCCATTCATGGACAGAACATATCAGCGTAGAGACTTCAAAGCCCATTCAGGAAATCTGAAGCACTTTGACAAGGTATATTAGCAGGGCACACTGAAAATGGCTGCAGCTCTATGCAAACATCATTACACCACAATTCAGTTATTGGATATTCAGCATAGGATCAATTGACAGCCTCATTTGAGAAGGCTGATACAAGAAAACAATTGATCATTTCAGAACCTACAACTAGACAGAATTCTTACGAAACAATACACTTCCTATCTCCTGCCTAGAGAGAACTGGATCAAGCAAATGAAAAGGAACCATATTAGCCTTTTCTACGTGGAAGGAAAGAAGTTCAGATTCAGACATTGATAAAGTTCAGCATTTCAGAATCTACCATCTTCACTATATGTAATTAGTATATAAGCAAATATGCTATCTATATATTGTATGCTTTTAACTTACCTAATACAAAAATATATGGGTTAGGTGTTCCCTAACTCTTTTCATCCAAAAAAAAAAAAATCCTTCCTATTCTTAAAAAATTATGACATCCTGTAGCCAAATTATGACATCCTGCGGTCAACTTATGGCTTCCTGAACATAGAAATTCATAATTTTTTTCAAAAGTCATAAAAAAAAATACATTTTGTCATTAAAAATTTATAAAATTTTTAATAAAAAAATATCCCTTCCTTCTTATAATATCCTGTAGTCAAATTATGAATAAAAAGTCATATTTTGACTATAGAATATCATAATATGGCCAAAAATGTCATAATTTTTTTAAAAAAGAAGAATATTTTGGTCATTCAAAATTTTAAATGAAAAAGTGGAACTACAAGTATTAAATACGTGTTACAAATGATGGCTACGTGGCTCAATCAGGTGGGATGGTGCATTCTTTCTACACCAATGCAGTGCATAAAAAATTACTCTTGAATCTACTGGGTGTTTCCAATCATTTGCCCCTCGTATTTGATGCTAAAGATTGTGTTCTTCCTTTTTCTTGTGCTTGCATATGTATGAAAAAATTTTGTGTCCCTATCTACATGATGTGGCCGCTGAATTCTTGAATGCCGTCTCTAGTAGGATCTCCTTTGTTTACTATCGATTTAAGTTTTTTATGATGCAATATTATCGATTCAAGTTGTTAGCTAAGATCCATTTTCCTAGAACATTCTATCATCAAGCATTCTCTTTTTCTCCAGTGTCAAGGCAAGTTATCATTCATTTAAGATTGTTCTTTTTTCAATGAGTTTAACTAGGACTCAAATAACTTATAAATTAAGCAACTTAAACCAAATTCTTGGCTTTAGGGGCCATCTACACATCAAAAATAATATGATAGCAGCGTTCTTGTCATCTGATTCTTATTGATGGCACATTAATTGTCATATTACCTTGTAGCTTGAAAAAGGGTTGAACTATAATGACTTGAGGGCTTCCAAGGCTCCATCCAGTTTGACAGCGAGGATGTTACTTGTAAAATAAGTCAAGTGGCATGATAGTTGCCATCTAATATCTAACGGTATTAACCCTTGTCGTTGATTTTATGCTTCTAGCTGCACTGATATTTTTTTAGTATTTTGTCCCTAACTTCCTCATTAGAGCTCTGATTGAGCTTATTGCTGCAAGGCTCCGAAGGAGAGATGACGAGGTCGGTCTTAAGCCGAGATGGAGAGCTATTAAGAGTCAAGTTGATGAAGACCACGAATGATCCTGCAAAAAAAATTTAAAATCAATGGGATACTCTTGATTTAGGATCCTCCGATGCTTAAACCAGCCAGGACCTTGAGAATAGATAGTGAAAAATAGAGAAGTGGAGAGCAAGAGTGTAAATTGGAATAGAAAAACTCATATTCCTTTTAGTGGGGTATTTGGAAAGAGTTCGATAGAGTCTGAACTCAGTGAGTTATGACTTACCTCCCGAAGAGTATTTGACCCCGCTTTATATAGAATTAGTCTGCTCAGGTCGTTAGGAAAGTTTGCTAGACCATTATGAGTTTGTTAGACGGTTACGAATAACTATCTGAAATTTATTATAATAGAATAATCAGCTGTAGAGAGATTATGAATTGTCCTAAGTTGGAAAATAGCTATATCATAATTGTAATACAACTGTAATATAGTTAGAAGATA
The DNA here is from genome assembly GCF_000442705.2 of Elaeis guineensis. Lineage (NCBI taxonomy): Eukaryota > Viridiplantae > Streptophyta > Magnoliopsida > Arecales > Arecaceae > Elaeis > Elaeis guineensis. The sequence continues at coordinate 59,592,394 of NC_025996.2, forward strand.
ACTGACTTGAAGTCTTACTGGCTGAGTGAGAGGTCGGCTAAAGTCGATATCCCATTAATATAAACTAGCATGTCGGCTGTCATAGCACCAAGTCGTAATTAATTGATCTGATTTAGTATAGTGCTGACAAGAGATATTTGACTTACAGATCGGTATGAGGCTGATATCTTCTAATGCTGCCATGTGTCAGAGATCGACCTTCTGATGAGCTCGACTGTCGGTCTCCTGATGAGGTCCACAATCAAGACTCATATCAATATTCTTGTCGACTCGAGAGCTTCTGAGTTCCGAGGATATTGGCTGAGATGATATGACCTCACAGCAAAGGTGATTCAAAGAGTGTCGGAAATCTCACTCAATGTTAGATGTAACGAAAGTGGTTTGTGCTGAAATATAATCTATATTGATCAAGGTGAAGCCATCTTTTAGACTAATGTCAATGTCCCCTTATATTCCCTCTATAGTTGGTCCAAGGATGGTTTGAAGATTTCCCGAGTCTTGTGATCATGAGGACTATGGCTCTAACCTACAGTAAAAATATTTCATCTTCCATGGGACACGAGCAAATTACCAAAAACTGAAAGAAAAAAAAGGGTGAAATCTTCTCTCCCGGATAGTGAACGCACCTCTTGTCAAAAAAAAGATTGCGCATGCAATGCATATGCTAGGTTCTGGTTATCTTAACTAGAGTTTTACACGTGTGATACATGTGCAAGATATTTAGAGATACCTCGGGTTCCTCGCATAACGTGTCAGGCAGGTGTGTCAGAGGCCGTTTACACAAGGTTTGTCTTCCTTTTTTTTTTATTTTTTAAATACTAAGCAGATGAGGTAGAACTATCACAGACTCCAGTCATATCTCATATTGCGAGACTGAAAAGTCAAAATGAAACCTGCTTCACTTTGGGAGCTACCCTCATGAACCCCGCCACAACCCTTTCCTATTGTATCTAGAATAGACATATGATTATTGTGCACGAGCTGCGAATTCTTTTTAATTTTATTTTACATATGTACGTACACTAATCAGGAAAGAATAACAAAAAAGAATCACCTCTTGTAAAGGGATTTTTGTTTTTCAACTGGATTACAAATGACTCGGCATGAATTGGATTTCTTTTTTATTTTTTATTTAATTTGATTTTCGATTGAATCTGAATATGCTTCTCAAGTCCAAGCCATTGCCACACTGATTGATAGATGCCATCATACACAACTTTTATACCCTATATGTGGTTGGATTTGGCAAGCTACGATTATACGATCACATAACAAAGAGGTCTAGCATCATCAAATGCAATGGCATTGACATGACTATAAAAACTATGCACCGGAATAATCCTCGACCAAAACCTGCACCCAAGTCTGAAAAGTTGCAAACCAATTATCTAGTGCAACAATAGATTAGTATAAATTTCCAACCTAAAGCCTACACAACCATTTAATATGAAGCAGGCACGAAATCTAATAAAAAAGTTGCATAAGAGTTGCTTAAGAACCCGCTATATAATTTTCTATTCCCAGCAAAATATGGGCCAAGTGGAAACCCCAGAATATCTACTCGATAGACTTCATTAGCAAGAAACATTTTTGTTGATGTGTTACCATCTATTTCCAAGAGGGATAAATATTTTCTTTCATTGCCAAAAAAATTCGCTGCTCGATACTTTGCAGGTTACTATTTCCATGGCACAATGGACGAGATCAACTTGTATAACAACAAAGAAATAAGTTATTCTTCCAATAATTTCCACAACTAGAGAACAAATATAAAATTAGCAGCCAAAGACAATGAGGAGATGGGTGAAGAAGGATGTACCATAAAGCATCATATTTCACATTATTCCAATGATTTGACACCCATAAAAGCATATATGGAATACAATTATATGTACAATCAGAGTGCTAGAATTCTTCCTCGGTTCTTTATTATGTCATGGAAACAGAAGGCACAATAAGATGCATGTCCTGAATGTTTTATAAGTCAAACCCCAGGCATCAAGTTTCTTTTAGCAACATGGACTAATTTCTTATTCCAATATCACAATTGCACGCCAACTACACATTATTGAATAGGGATTAGTTTAATTAAGATGCATCATTTTATGCTGCTGAGGTGATATTCCTGGATGATCCTTATAAAATATACCAGGTTCTGTGTTTTTTTATTGGATTTGCGCCATTGGAGTTAATAACTTCAATTAAGGTATTAAAGAACGGAAGCAAACAAAAATCTGTTGAGGACTCCATTTTCAAGTGGAGGAAGGCATCATTAGCGCTATCACCAAACAATTATAAAAGGGCATCTGAGTGCACAATGCTTTTTTAAAGCACAAAGCTTTCACTGCTGCAGGGCTGTTTCAGAGTTTAGAATCCATTACATGCAAGTTATATTGGAGAAACCTTACTGTTGTACCGAGACCAGCCTTCTAGTAGTATAATATCATAACAGACCAAATTATAATGGCTCATAATAGCCTTGAAAAACCATTATACTATTTTACAAATTAATTATCAGCACTGGAAACGTATTACAAACTTGGTAACTTAGTGCATGCATTGTCATAGCAATTTTAACAATTTTGAGCATTAGTTTGCAGTATCATAGACAGGGTTCGCCGTACCGGGCCGAACCGCTCGATACGGTGCGTATCGAGCCGGATCGGTGCTCAAACGGTCCGGTTCGGATCTTTTTTTCGAGAAACACCCCGAAACGGTACCGAACCGAGCGGTTCGGTCCGGTTCACTTCCATACCGTCCAAAATCGGACGGTATGGTCCGATTCGACGTGAACCGAACTGTACCGACACTCCATGTGCCAAAAGTGACTAGGGGGGAGGGGGGAGGGGGGGTCGGAGATCACATGCATAAAAGAACCCTTACCTGCTTTGGAGTTCTCTGAGGTGTCTCAGAGAACTCCCGAGGGTCCGAAGGTCTCAACGAAACCGTTGAGACCTCCAAAAAATTAGAAAAAAAAAAAAAAAATTCTGTCAAATTGCAGGAGTGGTTCGAGGAGAGGCTGATCTTTGATCGAAGATAAGATAATGTGTTATTTTCTTAGTAAATATTTTTTTTTAATTTTTGTTGTTAAAAATAGGATAAGAATGAGAAAGAATGAAAATAAGAAAAAATCATGCCAAAATCTTGTGATTTTGGGATGATTTAATTATATGTGATAGATCTTTGGAAGATCTACACGATGACACCAAAATTGTTAATTTTCGTTAATTATATATTTTTTTAAATATTTTTAAATATTTATTTATTTAAAAATTAAAAAAATTAAATTTTAGGAAAAAAATCAGAGTTTGGGAATCAGAATGATTCAAACTACTTAAATCTAATTTCTAATTTTTTTTAAATATTTGAAATTAAAAAAATATATTTTTTAATTATTTAAATTTAAAATTTTAATTATAAAATAAAAAATATATAAAAATAGTGTTATATTTTAATTAATTTAAAAATATTATTTGAAGTATATAACATATTTATTTTGAATTTATAAATTTTAAAATAATTATTAAAATTATTTTAAAATTATATATAATTATTTTAATTATCGTTAAACTATCGTGTTTTGTTATACTTGCATATATTTATAAGAAAAAAATTTAGAGCATGACGTTCGTTCACTTTAATTAATCAGCTATTTTATAGTATATATTTATTTATATAAAAATTATTAAAAAAATAAAAAATCAGTGTTAGTTTTGAAATTGAGAAGAATGTTTAGAATGATTCAAAACAATTGAAATATTTGAATCTAACTTGAAATTTTTTTGAAATTTTTTTTGTAAATATTTAAATAGTAAAAAATATTATCAAATAAAAAATATATGTAATTAGTGTTATATTACAGGTAATTCAAAATAATTAGTATTTTGTTATATCTGCAGAAATGAGTAAGAAGAAAGATCAAGAGCGTGACATCGGTTGAGATCATGGCGAGATGCTCTCGGCTCGGCATCATTGGAGATGCAAATGGTGCAACACAGAGTTCAAGGAGGAGGAGTGACTAGGTTGAAGCAGCATCTAGCTGGTGGTTATCCTGATGTGTCGATGTGTCGGAAATATCCGCAAGAGGTCCGACAATTGATGAAAAAGTACTTTGTTGATTCGAAAGCAGCGAAGGAAAGGGCAAAGCAGAAAAAGATCAAAGTAGACAGTCGAGCTGCAGAGCCACCTTCTTATCACTCTAGAAAGTCAGAGGAGGTTTCTGCTCCAGATGATGAGGAGGCACAGATTGAGGCTGCCATTCATGTGAACTTGGCGGATCAGTCCCAACAGAGGAGATGGCCCGGTACAGAGACCGATTCGGACCATCATGCTACGAATCAGGATCTGGATCAGCGACTGGTAGGGGAGAATTCGAGTTCAGGAGGACTACTCAATTAGAGAGCCTGGTGGTAGAGGGATCAGACGTAGCATGTCTTCTTTGTTGGGAGCTTTTGGCAGTAGGAGGAGGTCCTCCAGAGATATTCCAGCAGGAGCCAGCATTCAGGATTTGGATCCACATGTTTTGCCCAGCAAGGATTCAAAGCAGCAGAGAATTGACAGTATGCTGAAAAAAGATAAGAAGAAGGATATGTGGCGAGCTATTGGATCATGGTTTCATTTCAGCCATATTCCAGCAAATGCAGTAGCCAATCCTTACTACCGATCTGCTATTTCAGCCATAGAGGCTGCCGGCCAGGGTGTAGATCCTCCAGGACCTAAGGACATCTATGGTCAGCTTCTTGACAGCAATAAGGAGGATCTGCAGAGATGGATTGCTTCTTACAAAAATAAATGACCTACATACGGTCTGACAGTGATGTGTGATGGTTGAACAGATCCTACTAGGTGGAGCATCATTAATTTTTGGATATACTGTGATGGAAAAATATTTTTTTACAAATCAATCGATGCTTCAGATAAGATGCACGATGCCACATATATCCTTGGTCTGATGAAGGAGGTAATTGATTCAGTGGGTGAGCAGCATGTCGTGCAGGTCATCACAGATAACGAACCACAATATAAGGCTGCCGGAGAGTTGCTGATGGAGCAGCGACCGCAGATATACTGGACCCCATGTACTGCACATTGCATTGATCTTATATTGATGGATATCGAAAAGATTCGTAAGGTACAGCAGGTAGTGGAGATTGCCCAGACCATTACTAGATTCATCTACAACCACACATGGGTTCTTTCATTAATGCGGACGTATATTGGGGGGAGATCTTACGACCGGATATCACACGGTTTGCTACCAACTACATAACACTTGATAGTCTTCTTCAGAAGAAAACAGCCCTACGTCAGTGTTTGTCAGTGCCGAGTGGCAGGAGAGCAGATATGCGAGGGCCGGCACTGATGGAAGTCATGTGGAGAACTTGTGACGAGTCAGTCATTTTGACAGCGGACTGAGAAGATAGTGAAGGCTATCAAGCTTTTATATGAGGTGTTTCGCGCCGTGGACAGCGAGAGATACCACCAGATGGGCTTCCTATATTACATGATGGAGAGGACAAAGAAACAGATCAGTGAGAATGATCCCAAGCATGCTTAAGAATTCATTAACATTATTGAGCGTCGTTGGGACTATCAGATGGGCAGAGATTTGCATCTAGCTGGTAAGTTTGGATTCAAGAATGTTTTAAAATATTTTTTCGAAGCATGAAAATAAAATTGTGCTTAATCAGTCTTGAAATTTATCTGCAGCTTATTACTTGAATCCGAGATTTCAGTATACTATTCCGGAGATAGATATGGATAGCGAGCTTCTTGCTGCTCTTCGCAATGTCATATATAAGATGGTGCCCGATCCAGAAATCGCATCGTTGTGTCTGCAAGAGGTATGCTAGTTTAAAACAGATGTAATTATTCAACTGAATTCGATCTGATATATTTATAAATAATAAATATATTTTATTTCAGACGAAACAGTTTAGAGAAGGATCAGAGAGTTTTGGAGTCCCATTAGCTGTCGTAAGCAAAAAGCAGATGAATCCAGGTAAATTACATATCAATAATGAGCAATGTAGATTGATATGTAATTTTGCTTAATAATATCATCAAATTTGATATATAATTTTACTTTTGTAGCTGAATGGTGGATTCATTTTGGAACGTCAGCAGAAAATTTGAGACATATGGCTGTCCGTATTCTTTCTCAGACGGTCTCTGCTAGTGGCTGTGAGCGTAATTGGTCCACTTTCGCCCTTATCCACAGCAAACAGAGAAATCGTCTGACACAAAAATGCCTCGACGATCTTGTATATGTTCACTACAATCTGAGGTTGAGGCTAAAATGTATTCAGGAGGAAGTTCAGTTGAAGTACACTGATCCGACGCTGGATGATTATGCCGACGAGGATGACAATCCGATCATCGGATGGCTTGCAGATCAGCAGCAGGAACCAGAGCTTGATGAGCCAGGATCCCCTCCACGACCAGCCAGTGTGGTGGCAAGGGAGATCAGGGTGGATCCAGGGCAATGGACAGAAAAAAATATTCCACATAGGGTTCTAGCTGATCAGCCACAGTCTGAGGGGACAAAAGGGACTCATTCATCACATGACTCGCTATCCGATACATCTTCCCAAAGATTCGAGCGAGAGATATATAGACGTTCCTCCCGACAGCCAACAAGAAGGCATCCATCCTCCCAATCACAGGAAACTCAGTCACAGAGGGGCACAAGGGGGAAAAAAAAGACAGTTGCACGTGCACACTCTCGAGAGTACAGGAGCGATCTGGTTCAGATACGGACACCAGGAAGAGTGATGATGATACTGGTAGTAGTAGCCATGGATCTGATGATCAGGGAGGAACTGGAGGACAGGAGACCACCATTTATGAGACACAGCCACAGGATGATATTCGATTCACCGGTGAATCTCAGTTTACGCATGTCACACAGGATAGGGATCATGGTGGACGAGTCGGTAGAGATCGTGGAGAGCCAATTTCATATAGACGACGGGCTCCTAGAGGTCGTCCAGCATATGATGCAGCTGCGGACGATCTTACACGTAGAGTAGGGTCCATGGATGTATCTGGATCATCCTCGCATTATGGATCCTATTATCCACAGCCACCTTATGATCCATATGCATATGGTGCATCCGAAGCATCATCTTCTAGTGGTTACTACCCTATGTAGCCTGGAGCAGCTCCAGGATCAGATTTTGCTACTAGCATATTTGGATGGGCTCCTCCACAACCGTACCATCATCTCAAGGATACTTTTCAGAGTCAGAATTTTAGCGAGAGATCTGAGATGTCTTACAATCCAGAGAGGATGCCTTATGGGATGATGAATATTCGAGAGTACGGTGCAGCTTGGCTAGAGGATTGGACTGATGTCCCTTCAGACTATGTTGATGATCCAGATATCTACGAGCGTCACAGACACTCGACAAGAAATTAAATGCAGAGTACATCTTAAGGTTCGTATATCAATTATTTGGCTTTGTACTTAAATATTTAGATACATTTTAATGCGTATTTTATATATTTTTTCTTTAGTTTTAAGATGACATAGTTGTAATATAATGTAAATAAATATATGTTTGAAATTTTGGATCAAGAATCTTTGTACCGCAATCTAACTCCAAATTGAACCCAAATATGTCAATAATATGCAATATAATTCATATTGAGGTTGTATTTATCAATTATTAACTTTAAAAATCAAAAAATATATATATATACCGGTACCGGACCGGTACGCCCGGGCGTACCGTGTGTCGATACGGTATGGTACCGATATCGTACCGTACCGTATCCGGTCCGGCACCGGCATGACGATCGGTACCGGTACAACGAACCTTGATCATAGATATACATAACAAGCAAAACCTCCGATCCTCAGAAATTATATTACTAGTATCCAGAACATGCAATCTACCTCAAGAAAAAGCACACAAAGGTGAGCCTGTTGAAGCTTTAGTACTCTACTAAACCAAATTATAACAATATAAAACTACGGAGGCATCAAAGTACGGATTTTACATGAGAGCATATATTTTTTCTTATTCGAACAACATCTAACGACCAATGGCCATTCAGAAATCGAAATTTTCTTTTTATATAGCAGAAGATTGAAACAATGATAAAGACATATACTGCACATATTTTAGAACATGTGCATTCTACATTGTCATTTTCTATCCTAATACGGCAGCATGAAAGCATACTATTAAAGTGCATAGAATAGGGTATCAAGCATATAATGTATACGGTTGTTTTTCAGTCCAACATGATGGTATAAATATTGGATAAGCATGGTGAATCTTCATTTTCAAATAATGAGGGTTTCTAATGGCAAGACAGCATACATGACATCATTGGCGACATTTGTGTGTTCAAATTCCAGATAGGTGTCTTCCATGGTAGATGGAAGCTGTGCAGTGCCCATAAAAACAAGCACTTTTTTCCTTTCTTCTTTGGTTCCAAGAGTTTAAAAACCAACCAAGCAGGTGACAACTGACTCATTGCTTGACCTGGAGAGGATTGTTTTCCATAATGCAGATTATGAAGCGAGGGTTTCACGAAATCATGACTAAATTTGATGTACCACTTCTACCATGTCTTGTTTTTCTTTACTTTTTTCTTTTCTTTTTTTTTTAAATTTTTTGATTAAAAGGCAATCAAACAATTACCCCATGATCTTTGTTTATTTTTATTTTTATTTTTTTAAATTCAAGAGAGAAGCTCAGTTTTTGCTCTTGCCTAATAATGGCAATATGCTATCACCAAAGGTCTCATTTTCCCTTTGCTTTGAATGCATTGTTTACAATGGCCTTCTTTGTTAATGCATTCAAAACAATAAACGGCACTGCAATTACTGTGTTAACAAGGCAATACTTAAAATGCAACCAATATCTCCCAATATGCACATAGAAAAATTACTGAAAGCCTACAATCCAAGCAAATTGCTAAGATCATCAGGTGACCAAAATAACATAAATGATAGTTAGCTTATGGTAGGAGCAATTTGCCATGATCATCTGATTAGAGCAGTATAAGTTTATAACCCTACAAAAGCTTGATATGTATGGCATTACATATCTATAAGTTACACTTAACGCTTCCTAATAACTTTAGGGTTCATTAGAAATGAAACATCATGATGAAGTCAGCGAACAGGTGATTGATTATGCTACATTAAAGCACATGCCTATAACTTAAATTCAGCAAAGCCAGTCAAGAAAAAGCTCAGGAGTTGCTTGGAATAACATTAAAGAAATGGTAAACCTCATCCTCATCAAACACTCCAACCTCAGTTGAGCAAACAGAGCAGCAAACAGGCCAGAATACCACATCATTCTCAAGATTTTCTCGGGACTTCTCCGAAGACATGCAACCGTTGGGCTTCCTTGACTTCCGTTTCCCCTGCCGCAGTATCTGATCAGTCTTGACATTGCAGTTGAGAACGAACATGGCCCTGTACTGAGTCACATATTGCTCATGCCTGTGATGTCAAGATCATTGATGTAGTTAGGGATTGAGCTAGTTGATAACTATATCAACATGATTATTACCGATACCAGTTTAGTCCTTCCCTACCCTCCCCTGCAACCTTGCAGTGGTCATTTTCATATATGCATCACCTCTAGATCTAAGGCCAGAAAAGCCAAAAACAATTGATTACTAGGTTTTATTGGAGCACATTATATTGACCAACTCCACAATATTGACCAAATCATAAAGACAATCAACATATGAACCTTTTGAGAAAAAGTGAAAGTAAGTACTTATATAAAGTTACTTTTACAATATGAAGGCCTTCACAACTTCTGCAGATCCAAGGCCATAATAATATGGTCACACTATGAAAAGAGCTACAGGATGTTAGTGTTGGATGTATGCCCTAGAAGCCAATTTTCGCTGACGCATATTATACTTCTAGAACATAATTTTGTACTTATTGGGTAGTTATATTACCATTCATGTTTATGTGTCCATAAATCATCCAAGGGATTAACAAGATGATGACACATATTCTCAAAGAGTTGAGAATTTGAGATATGTATCATTGATGGTTAATTCCTAAATTACTCCTGATCATAGGATTATCATGGAGATGGTGATTGATCTAGATAGACTAGTGCACGGATCGCTTCCTTCGAACAGATGGGTCTCGAGTTTGCAGTGTAGAGACACTAGAGTGAGAGTCCAGGTGGTTATTAGAGAACAACTAGCACTGAGCGTGACCAACACGAAAAGTCACATGGATGTCTGCTCACTCGTTAGTGACTTTCTCGATGCTGCAGTTGTATGACTGGTCCTTCGACCTGAGATGATATTACTGCTCGCAGTGAGGCTGCTGGAGTTTGACTGACACATCAACATGGATCTCAAGAAGCCCTTGTAGTAGATGTTGGCGACAGTTGATCCACTGTAAGAGTAGGGTGTGCATCAAGATGGGATCTATCGATCCTAGCAGAAGAGAGTAGTCCTATGAGATTTAAGAGGCTGAGTCCTTAAGTCTATATAGCCATAGCAGTTTGATTGATGGAAAAGAGTTTCCACAGAATCACATATGGACTTCAGCTAATTGAATCTATCATATGACCAATGTTGAGGTTTGACGATTTATCTATGACCTACCATCTACTCGAAACTCACGATAGAGGGACTAAATCATACGTTAACTACACCTAGAGGTTCATTTCAGTTCTACTGAGTTGCCACTACATAATGCTAGGTGTCACTAGTGGATTGTGAGAGCTCACTAGGATTGTTTTAGATCGACAATCCTTGTTGAGTTAGAATGAAATTATTCTGACCGATTGAAAAGAATTTCAATGATACGATGATAGAGATCATTGTATCTCTCACTACCAGATAGAATTGAACCTATGAGGTCACACAACTAAGCGATTAGGTCTGGAATAAGTAATTGAGCTTATGAAGTGTCAATTGAGTTTAAAGAAATCCATTGAGTTCATGGTAATCTTGCTAGCACATGGTTGGACCCAATTTCTCTTTCAATTAGGATTACTTATTTGATAAGTTAATTCTAACTTAATTACCTGTTAATTACCTACATGAATAAGATTCATGAGACTCCAATTGTTGGATGTCTAAGGTTATGGATCACATAAATTAAGGATGCAAGTCCCTTATGAATCTCCTTGATAGTTATTATGGGGCACCACTTTGATTTGATCAATTTGGGCGTGTCCATTAATTAGTGAGTCTTTGATTTTCATATGGGGTGTCTCTTGGGTGCAAAAGAGGGTGTCTAATTATAGATGCAAAAGCTCCAATAGTTGGCGCCTAATGGACTTCCTAATGTAAGTTGGATAACTTAAATTAATAGGAATCTTGATGCAAGTAAGACTTGTATTATGAGATTGAATAAGATTCAATCCTTATACCTATTTAAAGAGACCTCCCCTAAGGTCCCTAGAATATCCAAACCAGCAATCCCTCACACCCAAAGGCTCTCCCCACGCCCTCTCTTCCTCCCCTTTTCTCTTCTCTTGGATGTTCTACACGCCTTTCCCTTGCGACGCACGTCCCAAGGTGTTCCATGCCCAAAGGAGTTTGAGTGCCTCTTCCTTGCTGGTTTCTAACATCTGATAGCAGCAAATAGCAAGGAGAAAGTCTAGAGAAGAGAAGAAGAAAATCAAGGAGAAAGATCAAGTGTTAATCGTGATCCAAGCTTCGTTCAGATTCAGCAGGCTGAATTTTGGAGAACCAAAATTCAGATTAAAGAAGACTGTTCCAGGCTGATCCCGAGTGAATACTCATAGAGGCTGAACACTTGTGCGGCTAAGAGAGAACCTCTTCTCTTCCAGATCCAGATTTGAAGAAAGGGATTGCGAAACAGGTATGTGATTTGATCACAATCTAAATTTCAGCATATATCAATTTCAGCATATGAAATAAATCCATGTGGTTTTATGTTTTTATGCATGCAAAATTCAGATTAAAAGTGTTTTAATCTTATTCTCCGCTGCGGTATTTAGAAAATAAAAATTTTGAAACACATATGCATGCACCAAACCCGAAATCCAATAATGTATACTACAGAAGCAAATTGCTGTTAATCCATATAACCAAGCCAGTAGGCCTAATGCAATTAATGAAATAAAACCACATCCTCATTGTCAATGACTTCATACTTGGTTCCATTCTGAGATAGCACTATTCCAAATTTGATTAATGATACCTACATCTGAACCTCTGAATACCATTGAGTCTCTCAATTCCGAATTTGTTTAAGTAGAAAAATCCTCACTGTTTACTTGTCAGACAAAGTGATAAACCACAGAAATTCTACAATTATAAACATCAAATGCTTCATGCCTTAAGTGCATAAAATTTTGTTCTTTGCATCAAAGCAGAAAATGGACCCTGCAAAAAGTTTCTACAAGATCTTCTTTGTGGGGCATTACAACAAATTTTGCATGTCAGTAGCCAGAGAGACCTACGGGCTATAACTGCAATGATACTTACTAGTCAGTAACTGTGCGCATCTGTCACCACTCTGAAAAATCTGAAATTTGATACTTACTAATATTAAAAAGAAATAAATATATAATAAACCACATAAACTGTGATCAGCCATATGTTCTTTAAACAGGACTATTACAAATTGGATCGTCAAATTTACTAATAGGCGATTATATTTTCATCCTACAATAACAATACCTCCACTATTCTGAAGAGTGAAATATAATTCCAGCACTCTAATTTTGCTTTTGTAGTGGTAAACTGAGTATATAGTTGAACAGCTCAAATTGCAAAAGAGCATGACAAATATATGTTGCAAAAGAGCAATCAACATTACTTACAAGCATATATTTCTAATTGAATTCCATTTATGCCAAAAATCTTTTAGATACTATTTATTTTTATTCTGGGATGTTTTAAATTTAATTAATACATTATATAAGCAAAGGCTGGTTGGTTGGCACTTGGGTTATTGATTTATGATTTGAATTGTTTTTGGCAATACTGTATTAGCTAAACAGTTATAAAATAACAACAATTTCTTATGTAGCTTGTTTATGTTTTTAGTGCTACTGCCCATTAACATCCATGTTGTTTAATAACTAATATCATACTTGATCAGGTTTAACTACAACAACCCTAGCACTGCAGGACTATTTTGCATTATCCATGAAGTTACCAGTGTTTGGTATAGCATAGATTTGTCATTTTAGTGGAAGTCTAAAACATGACCTGAAACTAGACCTACGCCCAACTTTGTGTTTTTTGGCTAAGGGTGGTTTACAGGGATCTTGCAGCAGCATGTGGATCAGAAAGGAGAGAAAATGCTATATTTCACATATTAGACTCTCTTACTGTGATTAGTCTGGACTATTCCTGATCCATACAGCTTCTTCCACCAAACCAAACTGTCAGCTGACTATTACCGATTGCCTTCCCTTACCACTTCTGTGAGAATGTCTGCATGCATGAAGAAGGAACTTCTCTCTCCTCCCATGCTGATGGCTCCAATCCCAAGGAGAAAGGATGTTGATTTGCTAGACTAGGATAACCCTGATTGGGTTGAGAAAAAGAAAGATGGGTCCAAAGGGAAACAGAAGACCAAACCTAATGGGCCTAATGGGTGCATCAATAATTAAAGTGAACCTGATCCAATCAGATCTAGAAAGGATTTGGGTCCATTCTGGCCCAAATCTCAGACTGCAACTTCAGTTGGGTTGGGCATGAGCCGTACCACACCTGAGTCCAGCCCACTCATCAACACATGATTTTTTGTGGATGTAATAGAAAAGAGCTTAGCCATGTTGCAAGTCTCGTATTGTTGGAGAGAGCTACAGGAAAGGAAAAAGAAAACCACATCAGGAAAAGTAACATTTCCATTTTCGTGCTTCTTTTGCAATAAAGACTACAGCAAATGAATTACCTCAAAGATATGATCGAGATTCTTGTTGCAAATAAAAATATCAAGGTAATCTTATGGAGAACAATGATATCTCTACTTTGTTAATCCAAGGATATCAAGAGAAATATTTGTTTGAGTCCTAAAGAAGGAAAACAATTAATTCATCTTGGATTCCATCTTCACTTCAAATGCAAATATGTAAATGCATGCATGCACAGGTACACATGCTTAAGTATTATATATCATATTATATGATAAGTAGCCATTGGAATACTTAAGAACATAAGTATAAGTTAAGTACGAGAGGGACTTCGTTATTTCTAAAATGAGAAACCATTGTCTTAATCATTTCATTATATTAAGAGAGATAAACCCTTTAGAGTTGGGGGTCAAAAATGTGCCCATTATTCATCCTGTTTGTAAACCTGCAAATTATTTGACTCTGTCCTCTGTCACCCCTGATACTTTCATTCCAACACCATCTTGACCATCATCCATTCAACACCTCAGCCAAATAGAACCACCTTTGGTACCTTTGGAGGCACCAACATGGTGATGTCGGATGGTGATGGAGATGATGAGGTAGGAAAAAAGGAAAGGGTATGGGGGATGGTCTAGAAGGGGAATGGAATAGTGTCACATGGCAAAGCAAAAGTGGTGGAAGCTAGGAGGCATTGGGGCCATAGAGTTATGTTGCGCTTTTATATATTAAACTAAACTTTCCTGTTAGATCCAAGTAACTAATTTAACTGCACTATAATAAGGCATACTTTACAGTGAAAAGTGGAAAAAAACAAGCATATAGTATAACATACTAACAAGGGTGATGTAGAGAATTTTTTGGAGTTGATTAATTTATATGTTCATCCCGATCTGACTGCACCTCACACATATAATACATAAAATTTCTATTTGCACAATATGATTTTTTTTATATTGAAAAGACCATGTATTTCAATTCAGATAAAAGTGACTACATGGAAATGTCTGAGTATTCTCATTTTTTATTTTGACTAGCAGTTATATGCGCCTATCAACATTTTGATACATTACAAAGCGACAATAATAAGTGGACTTGGTGGTACACTAAAACTTTCTTGCTCACATTACATGAATATGTAATAATTATGTATTTAATTTTCATTTCATATGCAGTTATATATCCACTTCATAAATCTCTATTTTCTTATGAATTACTAGTATGTATTTTGAATCATTGCTTCTATCTGTACATGCTTATGCTTAACGAAATTTGTAACCAAATAATTTGTTTTTAGTTGTAGAGGGTCCCAACTAGCTCAATTAGTAAAGACGATAGGTTTTGGACTCCACTAATCTGGGTTTCAATCCTGCCCTCACCTGACTTCTGCTGCACATCCTCCCGACCTAGTACTTGTTTGAATTTCTAGACCTGGACCCAGAACCAATTTTAAACCAAGCAAATTTTTTTGTCCCAATCCAATTTCAGACAAATATCCACTACATGGGCCATGGATTTAAATACTATTGAAACGAGATGGTACCATCAATACCCTACCATTTCGATGCGAAAATGGGATGAGACAGTGCCCAATCATAGGTATTTGCAAAAGATGCACTAGCTGGCCCAATTGAAACCGGCCAACACCAAGCCTTCTTTGGCTAATATGAGGTCAAACTGCCTGTCCAGATAGGAAAGAGCTGGTACCAGCTAGTACCAATCCAGGTCTGGCTGATATAAAGGCCATCTTGATTGGGATGACAATTTTTTTTAACAAAAGGTAATGGGCAAGGGGCCATGCTAGGTGGTGTGGATGCATCTTTTGGGGATCCCTCTTAAGGCTCCATTGGCCTCTTCCAACCAGCGCAAAGAAAGTGAGAGAAAGGGGGGGCAGGGTGTGGGACTGGGAGATACAAAAGAAAGAAAAAGGATAAGGGTGGGGAAAAGAGGATTGGATGCGGCATCTCTGGGTCAGCAACCCCCTTGCCAATAACCTACATGTCAAGTAGGCAGCAGATCGAATGAGGCACTCCTTCCTTTTCGGGCCAAAAATTGGCAAGACAAGGCAAAAATAGGGAAATTCATGCCAATTATTTTTATTTGGCATGAATTTTGATAAGGTGGACAACATCCTACAACATTACGATTTTCGTTTTCAATAATATATTTTATCTTTTTATAAAATATTATTTAAAATTAAATGGGGAATTTGTACATGTTGCCAGTTTGTTGATCCATGTTGACTTAACAAGTGTCAGTATTGGTACTGGCACTCTGGCATCACCTCTCATTCAAAAATTAGTATAAGATTAAAAAAACATCATTACCTTGATAAATCTATTAAACAACAAAAACCAAAATATTAAAAAATAAAACAAATAAAAAAGATCCAAATATTTATCAATACCTTACTAATACTCGGTACAGGATAGACAAGTAACATATTGGCCCAACTGAAAACCAGTACCAACGTCAGTAGTAGTATTTCAATCCTTGGTACACTAAGTCGACTGGTTGTTTTTGACAAAATTTTGCCACTCCTACACTTTCCCTTTTCTAGCAAAAACAGATAAATACAGATCTGTTTAGCGAACTGTAGATATTGCAAAATCTAGTGAGTATTTTTTATCACTGAGTGACTATATGTCTATCTCTCCTTTATATATGTATATAAAAGAAGAGATAGGCAATAACTAGTCCTTCAAAAATCAAAAGAATGTCAAACATCCTTCATGGCCTGATTTACGTGAAACTAGTAAATAACAAAAAGGAATTTTGCAAACTACGTTGTCAGGCAAACTTTACAAAAGAATTAAATTTTCAATATATATTCAAACAAGATCCACAAAGAAAGTCCAAGTAAAAGTGAGTGATAGCTTTCAATAGTACACTGAGCGTTATATAAAAACATGATTCTACTCAAGCGGGAGCCATTTTTTGCTTTTTAATAGTTCTTCTTAATGAAGCTAACGAGGTTTACATAAGATGCTCTTAACAACTCATTGATCTTCATAAGCACCAGGTTTGTAGATCTATCATAGTTGATTTATTATACAAAAGCGTTACTTGTTATGATTATATGACAAATATAAATGTTGTAAGACAACAATGAAAGTAACCATGAATTATTTTGCGAAACTGATATATTGCAACTAGCCAAGAGAGTTTCATGTAAATCACATCAGGAATAACTTGCAAAATTGATATATTACAGCTTAAGAAGTCCTAGCCATAATATTAGGTCCTCATAAACCATTTAAGATGATGAACAATTACTGCATCGAAGATGATTTGGACAGGATATAATTTGATTCAAGGCACCCATGTCAAAGTCAAGAAAGTTTAATTAGAATTAGAGTTAAACAGGCTTCATATAGGATTCAAAAATGATTACATGTTTGGTTCAACAAAGTATAACACCACTATGTCAGTTGAGACTTGAGAGGATTCAAGTAATTAGTTAGAGATTTCTTTATTATCATAAGGTATGGAGCATACATGATCAACACTTGTTTCAATTTGTAAACTCAAGTAGTTAATTCCAACAGCCCAAAATTTAGACAGTCCATTGTGATCCAAAACAATTAGGAATAAAGAAAATGATAGGAAGGTGTGAAAATGGGAGTTCCCTTCCACCATGAGCTATCAAATTTTAGCATGTCCTATATTGGCCATAGAATAGACACAAGGTCAACCTCACAATATTATAGAAAGCTATCCACTAGAGATGGATGTGCTTCTACAAGCTATTAAATTGAAAGAACACTCAGAGAACTTCCATTTTACAACATGCTGATGCATACCTTTGGCAATCCAAGCAAAGGGTGGTGAAACATGCAGGGCAGCTAAGCACAGCATCAGAGCTCCGACCTTTTCTTTGCTTATGAACCCACAATTCATCTTTATCATCAAGATTTGGATCATAGAACTCCGGTTTAATGGAGTAGTCAATTTCATCATCACTTGAATCTAGGACTCCAAAAAATGATTATAAAACATTTAGGTGAAGAAAAAATCATCATCTAAATATAAAGGAAGGGAGTGTTCAATAATGATGTGAAAACAAGTTAGATTGCTAGCAAGTAGCATGTATTTTTTAGAATACAACAACTTAGCAAATTGTATGTAACAGTAGCAGCCAGTATCTATAGCTGACAAATATATTCCCAGATTAAATATTACCGAGCAGGAATTGCTATGTTACAAATTTCATATCCCAACTGCGAACATCATTACAATGACCACTTGCTCAGAAGTTTTCAGTTTTTAAACAAATTAAATTTTTCTTGGAATGGCTAAGCAATCACTTATCCTGTGATCTAAGAGTTGCAATAATCATAGTCAAAAGACAAAATTTAATGTATTTTTAGCTAGAATAAGTCCTGTGATCTAAGCACCTCTAAGCAGCTTTTTAAGCATTGTTTAGATCAAAATTTATTCGCTTACATTATTTGTATCCTGCATTTTGTGAGGTTGCCCATGCCCAGTCATCACATACCCATCATGTGACAGCATCGCAAGTCTAAGCAAATCAAGTTCTGGAAACAAGTGCTTGCTTCATTCCTTGTGTAGCAGAACTCTAGCTCCAAAATACTGAAATCTTTACTTGTCAACTAACCCACTAAAGACACCTGTAGCAAAACCTTGGTAATTTTTTGGTACCAGGTATGGGCTTTATCTATCTGGATTCTTTCAACATCATGCATCTTCTAAGGAGGATAAGAATTATTAGGACTGATAAGATGTTTGGATCCCTAGTTTCTGCATGCTATATTATAAGCATATTTGAGATAGAAGATATAGAAAAAACATTGAACCATATTATTTGTGAAATAAAAAGAAAAAAATTGAAAGTAGAGTTCGATCCCTTGATAGTGATCAAGAAATAAATACTCTCAAACTTCTCTTCTTCTTCATTTCCACATAAAGTTTAATGCAGGAGATAGATATTACATATTACTATCAAAGCATGGTTAACATAAGCTCAAATTGATTCTTTATATATGAGATTAGACTGATCACTTTCATACTGAAATTTTTCAAAAGAATTAAAGCAACTCCTTTTTTTTCTCCTTTTTTTTGCTCATGATGGTTAGTTATGTTACGGATTGTAACACAGCAAGGTTCAAAGGTTAATGCCACCAAACCATTATTTTGTCGCCAGGTGATTCTCAGAAATATCCTTCTAGTATTTCATTTGTGATGACCCAACAGTGACACAATCCTTAAGAAGAAGATACATGCTTTCACCAATCAGAAAGCGAGCGATCTTAGCTCTATTCGCAACAAATGGTTAATGTAAAGAATAAACAAGGATGAAAATGTGTGCATCAAAGTATCTGCAGCCTTACCAGAACGATACGGGGTCATATTATGGCATCACGTTTGTCAAAGTAATCTTTTATGCCCTAACTCGGATAAAACGTAGAAAAAGAGTGAGAGGAAAAACTTAACTTCGAGAGGGACCAACCATTCTAGTTTCTCCAAAACAAAAACACAAATTGGTCCCAAATTTCCTTTCTGTTCACCGGCATGAACATCAACTCACATAAACTTGCAACAATAACAAGAACGCCACTAAAATAAATACCAACTAACCAACCAAGAATCCCTAATCCTAACATCACTTCTAATCTGATATCTTCTGATAAGGCGATATGATAACATATTTTCTGTTTCATTCCGAATCGCTGAATATAATTTCGCCCAAAATTTCAGTTTCGACTGGTACATTAAAAGTTCCGAAGAAACAAAACAATAACAAGTTACGAGAATTTACCGAATTCTTGTGGCTCGGCCGCCGCCGATTCCGATACGCTTTCGATTTCCATCGCCTCTTTCTCTTTCGGGCGTTCCATAATTCTAAAGCTTCTTCCAAGGTTTCCTCTCCTTCTCGTACTTTTCTAGGCCTCTTCCGCCCAGCACACCTTTGTGGTGACACCGCCTGTCTTACCCTTGGTACCGTGTCATATCTTACCTTGGTACTGTGTCAATCATAACTATGCTGGCCTACCTTGGTACTGTGTCATATCTTACCCCTTTTTTTTTTATAAGAATTTTAATTTTACTTCTTTGTAGCATGTGTGTAATCTTATTGGGCTATTGGATGTATGGTTTGCACTGATTTATGTGACATGGAGTTTTATGATTGAAGTTACGGAGCAATTAGTGGGGCTAGATATGGTTTTCACGATAGCCCGATTTAAACCAGTGTTTTATGATTGTTAGGTCGAACCTCTCGATTGGACCAATCTTTGAAAGATTTATAATCAGCCACATGATTAATACGTAGAAGAGGTTATTGATCATGTGCTTAATCTTGAATTAATTATCCATATCTTGAATTTTAAGCAAAGAAAAAAAAGTTATTTAAGAAAATTTCTACATGTTCACACAAAACATGTTTTAATAGAAACTAGAAAACGAGAATAAGCAAGTTGGTTTTCTTTTTTTTATTTCCGTTGTATTTGCTTATGTCACTTGCACGTTAGGAGTAGAAAAAATTTAAAGTAGCCACAATATTAATGAATTCTTTAGTAATGTTAAAAGTATAAAATAATACAATTCCTATAGAAATATTTGATTTTTTCAAAGACTCAAATAGAATATCATCCATATATAATATCAAAATTATGAACTTATTTTACTGAGTTTCAGGTATATATATTAGTCAATAGTAGTTTCTTTAAATTCAAAGAACTGGCCATCCTATCAAATTTAAGACACTACAATCTAGAGACTTGTTTAAGTTCATAAATAAATTTTCTTAATCTATAAACTGTTGAAAATTGTGTCCCAAAATCAATCGTCAATCTGTTGATATTGAGCTATTATTTATAATTATATATAAATTTTTAAATAATAAAAATTATTTGACATTATTCATCACAAAATTATATATATCTTCTTTAATAAACTCCTGTATTGTGATAAGTCTTAAGACTATTTAGAATTGATAAAAGAAGATTTATCATTTAGTCCTTAAACTTGTTCACGACCAAACGATACGTCATTAATAGGACGATAGTGATATCAAATGTAGGTCGTTGTGTCCATATGGGTTAGTTGTCCTCTTAACCAAAGAGTGTGAAGATATTAATATGGCATACAGGTAAAATATAGGAATACATTTATACCGAATGTGACCAACTATGGAGCACTCTGCTGTCAAGAGTAGCTGGCAAATGGTAAGCAAAGGGTATGGGTATAAGTATCCTTCCGATCTGAGATCACCACGATAACTTGTAAGCAATTCACTATACTTTGGTGCCGGACTATCTGAATTTCTAATTTAGTCACGGAAGGTTTCTGGGTGTAGTCAAATATTTGTTAATCAGTATGTGAGCCAAGATGGGATTGACTCCTCTGAATTCAGGAGTTAATGCATAACTGTATTTCAATTTAGTAAATTCTTAATCAGGATAATCCATGTGATGGATTTGAAAGGTTGAGATATAATATAGTTGACTATTCATGATTGACAGTTAAACCTTAGGTCACCTTGAGTATTAGGGTTAAAGGGATAATTATACGGTAATCATATGCCATTAGATTTTTGAATGTTGCTTTGCATTCATTCGATCAATACGGACGTCGGATCCATTGCTAGATGGCTACATCGATTAGTTCAGAAAATTATTTCTGTACTATCGGTTTAGGTTCGAACCTATAGGATCATCTCAAAAGAAGTTTGTCTGATCATGTAGTTGATTAATGATTGAGAATTATTCTAGGATGTAATCGTCAATTTGATTGATGATTAACCTATTGCAAAAGTTACAATAAATTAATTTGCTAATGGTTAGTAAATTAAAGAAGGATTGATGAGTAATTAGATTGCTGATTAGCTTAATTAGAAATCATATAATCTCACTTTATACTAAAAATTAGATAGAATGGAATAACTTATCATAGCTCGAATCATTTTTTTAAGTATTCGATTTCATATTTTGCTAATGATCTCAGCTTTTATCTTATAGAGGCTTTTGTCCTATCTGTATATATCTATTATAGTACTCACCACTCTATCAGATCTGACTACTTTAATCATTTTTTCTAATTATCTCTCTATCTAATTTTAAATTCCAAAAACATCAATCCTATCAAACAGAAAGTATAGACATATATATCATAAACATCATCAATAAATATGATAAAATATTTTTTACTTATTAGATATGAGAATAAAGATCCATATACATCCATGTAAATGATTTTAAAGTTTTTTTGCTCTTTCTGGCACCCTTCTTAGATGTATATATCTGCTTTGCCATTATCCAACTAACATAAGTCATAAAATTAATGAAATTTAATAATCTTAAGATTACATCCTTCACCAGCCTTTTGACCCTTTTATCATAGATATGTTCAATTTTCGATGCCATAATATAGAAAAATTTTCAAAAGCAATGTGAAAACTAACTTCAAAATCTAAGACTATCCTGTAGTATCCAACTATCTTAAATAAGTGAACGTACTTGATTTTCAATGACAATGGATTATTCACTTTCAATTAGAGGCTTTTTTGATTGAAAGCTTTGCAAATTGTTGGCAATATGTACAGATATACTAGAGTCAATCTATTAGATAGAATTAGAAATATTTATTAAATTGGACTTAAAACACATAAGTATAAAGGATATCTTTCCTTTACAACCATTTTCATACTTTATGTAATTTTCTTTAGGTGTTTCTTCTTTTGCGGAAGAAACATCTGATAACCTTATTAAGAACTTCACCTAATGCCACAACTAATGCTTTCTTTCCTTTTGTGTGGGTGCACCAATTCTTTATCTACTTTTTTACTAATTTGGTGGAAGCAAAGTTCACTCTCTATTTTCTTCTCTCTCAATCTCTTCTCCTTTGCATACATTTGGTTAGTAATTTATTAATTATCTAATTTTCATTATGTGTACTATAGGAGATCTTAAAGAGATCATATTCTAATGGAAGAGAAGTGAGAATTAAATGAACCAAAAATATATCTAATATGACAACCTTAATATTAGATAATTGCATTGTTATATTCCTCATCTCTATAATATACTCATGGTTACTAGTCTTTACCTTATCAGAACTTATAAATTGCTGCTCTACAATATCCAAAAATCATTTGCCTTATGAAATATGATGGGATAGATCCCTTAATGCACTATATTATATTGCTTTAGGAGCAAAATGAGGTACTTGGAACCCTCTCATTTCTCAAGAAAGCTATCTATTTTGATATGCGGATAGATCCCTTAATGCACTATATTATATTGCTTTAGGAGCAAAATGAGGTACTTGGAACCCTCTCATTTCTCAAGAAAGCTATCTATTTTGATATGCTTTCATCTAAGTGATAAAGATGTACCTACTTAGAACACCAAATTTAGTACATCCTAATATAAGTATTATTCTTTATTTCTATTCCAAAAAATTTGATCACTACAAAAAAAATATTTTTTGTGACAAATATTTAGTGACAAAATAAAATATCATCACTAAAAATAAGATTTTTATAATAAATTATAATTTTATTGTAAAAAATTAATTTTTTTGTGATAAAATCTCTTTTTGTCACTGAAGACATGAGTTATTGCGAAAAATAATAATTTTATCATAAAAAATTCTTCCACTAATTTATTATTTCTAGATTTTGGTGCCAAACATATTTGTGATGAAAATGTATGTTTTTGCAATAAAATATTTATCATAAAAATTTTAATTTGTGGTAAAAAATTGTCACAAATAATTTTTTTGAATTTAGTTTTATATTTATAGTAATAAAATCACTATTGTCACTTTAAGTGAAATTTTTATGACAAGATATTTTATCATAAAAAGTCTAAATCACTATTTAGTTTATTATGATGATAATATTATGTTGCGAAAAGTTATTATACTTTTTATATTTTTTATGACAAATGCTTGTTTATTGCAAAAAATTTAGATTTCTTCCTTTTCTTTTTAATGTATTGTGATAAAAGTATTTTATTACAAAAAATTAATTTATTTTTTATGACAAAGACTTAATTGTTTCAAAAAAAGTTAGATTTCCTCCTTTTGTTCTCTCCTATTTTAATTTATTGTGATAAAAATATTTTTATAAAAAATCAATATATTTTTTGTGATAAAGGTTATTTGTTGTAAAAAAATTAGATTTTTTTCTTTTTATTTTTTTTAAATTTATTGTATGAAAATATTTTATTACAAAAGTCAATAAATTTTTTATCACAAAAACTTGGTTGTTGCAAAAGAAAAAGATTTTCCCTTTTTGTTTCCTCTTTTTTTAATTTATTGTGACAAAAATATTTGTTGCCAAAAGTCAATATATTTTTTTGTGACAAAGACTTTTTTATTAAAAAAAAATTAGAATCCCTCTTTTTTTTTTAGTTTTTTGTGACAAATATTATTTTGTCATGAAAAGCTATTATACATTTTTTAAATTTTAATCACAAATGGGCTATACAAAATAGTATCATTTTATTTGCAAAGCATTAAAATGGTGTCATTATAAAAAAGTATTTAATTTTAAATATTTTTATGATAATATATTTTATCATAAAAAGTCATTATATTTTTTTTATTTTTTAAAAAAAATTATTTACAAAAAATATAAAAAAAATAAATATTAAAAAAGTACCACAAAAAGTTAAAAAATTTTAGTATTGCTTTATGTAATATTTTTGAAATATTTGAAATTTTTTTTTAATATAATACTCTTTCTTCCCAAGTTGGCCACTCCAAGCCCATCATCTAAGCTTCCTAGTCGATCGCTCCAAACCTATTGTCTAAGCTTCTGGTTGCTCCAAGCCTCCCACTAGATTGAGGCTTGTCAAGATAGGAAAAACAATGCCAAACCTAAGGGGAAACATAGGAAAAACTAAGGGAAGATGGAAAAATTAATAGGTAAGACCATTTCCCACGTAGATTGATTTTTTTTCTTTTTGCTTCTTTTTTCTTGTAATTTTATTATTCTTTTTGGAGATATGTGGGGAAGGAGAGCACATGAGGGAGATTGAAGGGGTTTCTTAGATTTCGATTAGAATTTTTTCTCAAACATATGGGATCTTATGCAGTTGTGGCAGTCTGAATTGGTCCCTTGAGGTTTTGAGAGCTTAATCTTGATACACTACTAAAAATAAGAGCTTCACAGATAGAATTTTTTGACGGATGTGGTCCATTAAAAATTTCTGACATAAATTATTTATAAGTAACATTTCTGATGAAAACTTCTGTCAAAAATATAATTTTAAAAAATTTTAAATTATTAAAATAATTATTTTTTTGAAAATAAATTAGAGATATTTTTTAATTTTTTATAATTTAAAAAATTTTAAATTAATAAAATAGTTGTTTTTTTTTGAAATAAATCAGAGATATATTTTTAAAAAAAATATTTTTATAATCAACAGATAAAAAAAAATGTGAACTCTAAACCAATAGATAGTTTATCTGCCACCTCAACCACCAACATATAATCAAAGTTTATTTATATGGTGATTAATAAATTTATACCTGCATCATTTAAGTCCTTCTTCGTAAACTTATTTCAAAACCAAACGCTGTTCCCTCTGTCTAAAAAAAACCTTCCGCGCCGTGTTTCTTGTTCAGTCACCGCCCAAAACCCTTGCCGACGTCCCACTTTGTTCGGCCGCTCCAAAGCTCCCACCGTCCCACTTCGTCATTCGGCCGCCCCAAGCCTCCCACCCGACTCCTGAGGACAGAAAAAATAGAGGAAAACTGAAGGAAAACAAAGCCTTGCTCGGCTATTCCACAGAAATTTTGAAAGGTAAAATCTTTTCCCTTGTCTTTCTTTTCATTCATTCTCTTTTTCAGAGATCTGAGGGGAAGGAGAACACCTGAGAGAGAGAGGAGCGGTTTCTTAGGTTTCGATTGAGTTTGTGTGAGGGGTTTCTTAGGTTTCGCTGAGGGGAAGGCGAACACTTAGAAAGAGAGCGGAGCAGAGGGTTTTCTTTGGTTCCGGTTGGTGGGAATTGTGGCGGTTTGAGTTGGCCAAATGCCCATCGTGCGTGCCATCTGATGGCCAAGGAGCCTTCGTCGTCTTCGACCCAGAAATAAGAGGCGGTAGGGATCTCGGTTCGAAGAGCGTTGAGGGGGTTTCAAAAACCATCCCACTGGATCGACGGCAGAAATCCATGATCTCATCGACATTATACAGTTAGACTTCTTTCCCGTTCTCTCAGTTTTGTTTCCCCCCAGATTTGTATTCTTTTATTTTAAACAGATTCTCCCCCATATTTGTATTCTTTTATTTTAAACAAATTATCTTCTTCCATTCCGTGGAGTGGGGTTTGGGAGTGCCGGATGGAGGCCTCTGGTTTCACCCAGGAATAATAAATCGATGCCGGAGATCACGATCTTGTCGAGATTTAGGGCCATCGGAGAGCCGGGTGGGGCCAAGGAGGAGAAGGTGAGGAGGCTCTGGCTGCCGATTGCAAGACGGACGGTGCAATGGTTCGCTGGAAGAGAGAGGAGGTTGCTGTCGCAAGGAAGTAAAGAGGTGACAAATGTTTGAGGATTTGTCCGAATAGTGGTTGGAGCATAGGAGATCTTATTGATGGAGGTCGTTAATCTTAAATTAATTTAGCCAAGAGAGAAAGGAATGTGTTCTTCGTTGGATTGTTGACCAGTCATTCCATAAGTTATTTGCTAGCTAGGAAGAAGCAAAAAGTTGTATTAACAATGCATTTTTGGGGAACAGAGATGGTTCAGGAACAGTAGATGGAAGAGGAAATAAACTAAAGGAAAAGGTAAAGAAGATAAAGGCATAAAGAGTCAAAATGATCTGCATGATCCCAGATGCACGCATCTCACATGGGCTTTTCTGATTGGTACAGATTCTATATCTTCTGTTCAAAATGCTTTTTTTTTTCCTTACGTTATACTGTTAGAATTTTTTTCCATCTCCCAATAATAAGAAGACTTAACCTGACCTGACTTCCATTTTTTAACTTTTATGGCATGGCTGATGCATAAGCTGAACAGAGTAGTTTTTATATACTCATACATAATGTGGTAAAGCTATTTTGATTTCCATATTGTTTTATCCTTCTACAGCTTCATCAAGTATGTGAGGATAGGAGTGTTCTGCGCTATGTTTATTACTACTTGGCCAGAATTTTATCAGATGGTACTGGTGCAGAAGGTTTAAGTGCAGGTGGTGGAATTCCCACGTCAAATTGGGATGCACTTGCCAATATTGATGCTGTTGGAGGTGTCACAAGAGCTGATGTTATACCTCGAATTGTAGAGCAGGTTACTGCCAAGGTATCGAGTGCTCACCTGAAGGTATCTCATTTCCTTCTCTCTTGTTATAGATTCATCATCAACTTTGTACTTTATTATCAGCACCACCAGCATTTTGTTTTTCAGTCAAGATTCAGATTTTATCACTTCTCATGATTTCGCAGTTAAGATCCAATGGATCATCATTTACCTTCCTATGGAGAAAGCAAAATAGCTGCAGTAGTTGCCATAAGCCATTTAGAATAATACAATCTTCACTGCTTTCTACATTATGGACTTTGAGGCACAACTTGGACTGTGGCCCTACCAATAGTACTTAGTAACCAGCCACAATCGATTTGTTTCACCCTGGCACTATTTTGATGTTATTTTGATGCGACAAACTTTGATTTGTCTTGCCTTGGACGGTTATAGATCCTATTAGCGATTTTAGTGTGAACAAAATGAGAAATTGGTTTCTTTCGATATCTTGTAACCATAATTTGATCTATTGGCGTGCCATTTTGGGTTTACAAAATAATGGCTAGGTGTGAATTTGTTCGCATGTGCAATCACTGTACTCTTGGTAGTATTGGCTTGAGCATGAATGAAAAACTACTCTTTAAATATCTTTAACATGTTTTACTTCTAATATATGCTAATTGAATGGTAGTTAAATAATATACTGGATGCATAGGCACGGACGCCATCTTTCTCATGGTTGTAAAACAAAACAGTTCCAAAAGTGACTTTTTCCTTTTTTGCTATCAAATACCAAATAAGAGTTGTTATGAGTTACTCGTTATTCATCCATTATTAGGTGCCACAAAGGATTTATTCATTTTGACCTGTCAATGTAGCTGACTGGAATATGACATCCTACTTGTGTTGCCTCATCCAAGACAGACCAAGGCCCGTTTGTATCTTGAAGAGGACAGTTTGATTAGCAGAGCACATACTAGTTTGAATTGGTATTGGTTTCTTGGTTATCAAGCATACTACAAGTGAAATCATATATATCTACTTCATCTCCTACAACTATTATGTTGCTTTTTTTTTTGAATTCTTTCTTATTCCTTCATTTTCTGGGGGTTAATAACTTCACTTGTGGTCTTTGGAAGTTCATGCACGAAGGCTTGCAGCTTTGAAGTCCTTTAGTGGAGCTTCACCAAGCAGTTCTGAGATATTGGGTAAGTTGTATGAAATTGTATTTGGTTTTTAGAGAAGGTCTGTCCTATGCATCTACTCAAATTGCTTTTATAAGATGACTACCAAATGCAAAAGCTCATGCGTTTTAACAGTCATAGTGAAACAACTTTGCATGTGTTGATGCTAGTTAAAGCATTAACTGGCATTGTACTATCTCTCGCATT
This sequence comes from Elaeis guineensis, assembly GCF_000442705.2. Taxonomy (NCBI): domain Eukaryota; kingdom Viridiplantae; phylum Streptophyta; class Magnoliopsida; order Arecales; family Arecaceae; genus Elaeis; species Elaeis guineensis. The sequence continues at coordinate 59,620,841 of NC_025996.2, forward strand.
TTATGTCTGTATGTTCATCCTATCAGTCCATTGTTGTAATTCTATCTATTTGTAACACAAAGAAAATTTTTGGTGGGCTCAATTTCCATCCTTTGGTAATTTTTCAGGTTGCAGATACCAAAGAAAAGCAGAGGAAATATCTTATATGCATGCTTAAAGATTTTCTAATTTTGCATGCATGCTTATATTGTTCTAATTTTTTGGATTTATTTATTTTTCGTATTATAGATTGTTGAGAAAGAAATTGACTTGCATGAGAGTTTTGTGGAAGTTTTATAGCTTTTGCGGTTGAGAAGGGAATTGACTTACATGGAACTTTGTGGAAGCTTTATGGCTTTTGTGGTTTAAAAAGGGATTGACTTACATGAGAGCTTTATGGAAGCTTTATGACTTTGTGGCTGTTATTTAAGACTTGGACATTTTATAACTTTATGGGTATTATACAAGACATTATTTTATTTGTGAACTTTTGTGGTTAAGATGATGCATGGAAGAACATGTAGGAATCTTTATATGACGATGTATTTGAAAGATATTTGAATTATTATGAATAGATTAATTAATTTGAATTTTAGTATATTTTATTTATTTATTTGAAGAAAAAAAGTAGGTTAATCTTTTTGTGAACAAATTTTGTCATTAATGGTAGGTTAACTTTTTGTGACAATAAATTTTGTCACTAAAAATTATTTTTTAATGGCAAGTTAACTTTTTGTGATAATAAAATTTGTCACTAATGGTAGATTAATTTTTTTGTGATAATATATTTTGTTATTAAAAAAATTATTGGTGTGTTAATTTTTTGTGATAACAAATTTTGTCACTAAAAATTATTTCTAAATTGCAGATTCACTTTTTATGGTAAAATATTTTGTCATTAAAACTACTTTTTTTTGTGACAAAATATTTTGTCATTTAAAGTATATATCATATTGTACTAAAAATTTTATTGTAATAAAAATATTTTATCGTAATATTCAACTTTTAGTAAAAAAATTTTTGTTGCTTAAAATTTATACTCAAAATCTATTGTGACAAAATATTTTGTTGCAAAGTAGAATTTTTAGCGATAAAAAATTTTTGTTACTTAATAATGTATATGAAATAAAATCTTGCTCTTTTTAGTGATGAAAATATTTTTTGTAAAAAATTTTATATCTTTTTGCAATGAAATATTTGTCGCTAGATGAGGCTTTTTTTATGATAAAATAGTATTTTATTGCTGAAAGTATATTTTTTGTGATAAATAAGTTTTGTCACAAAAAGTCAATCATGATTTATTGCGATGGAGCTTTAGCAATAATTTTGCGACGAATTTTTGGTCGTCGCAGAAAATTTTCGAGATAAAAATGGTCTTTTGTGACAAAATTTTTTACCACAATTTTTTTTTTGTAGTGGATCCATTAAGAAAATAATTTTTTTCTGCTACTACCAATAATTATAGGAATTAATACTGTAAATAATGCAGATGTACATTATCATCAAATAATGAGACTAATTAAATTTTATTCAAAATAAATAATTTTTTTATATTCAACTTTGGCGAATAATTAAGCACGTATTTTGTCTCTTTTTTAGATGAGTGCCATAACATGCTAGGATTTTAACCATTTAGTGATATATCATATCACTAATAAACCTAATAAAATATGTACATCAGGTATAAACAAATACCATGCCTTCGGATATGAAAATATTACTCAATCCAATATACACTCCCATTTCATCCATCTAAACATCAAACATAAAAATATTCTTTTGGGGTTAATTAATATTTTAGTAGTTTAGACACAATTATGATACTATTAAAATTTTATTGGATCAGTTATATTTATCTAAAATTATACATTATAGAAAATTTCTAGTTTTAAGAGTTCATGGATATTTTAGTAATTATGCCAAAACAATCAAATCAAAAATTTTCAATTCCTTATAACTAGTATCAATAAACTTTACATGTAAAATAAGGTATGAATACATCATCAAGAATATGATAATAGATCTGCAATATTTTATTTGTAAACAAATAAATTAAATAGCACATGAAAACTATGTAATATATGTACAAATTTATAGACTTCTATATAATAAAATTATATAACATGGACATTATCATAATTATTAAAGGATCTTTATATAATAAAGTTTATTACCGAAACTTAATAATGATCTAGGGTCTTTACATGATAAAGTTTATAGCAGGGATCAAAATGTAATTTTAGAATGACCTTTATGTAATAAAGTACTTTATTAGGGACTAAATTACCAAAATCTCCTAAACCAAATTAAATCGGATTAACTTGATTTACCCTTTGAGGTTAATGGGTTGGATTTGAAATCTTAATGCATACTAATCCTGATGTATCTGGATCTGAGTTTATGGGTCGAAACCCAAAAACCCACCCCTTTCTTCTTCCTCCCTCCTCCCTTTTCCACAATCACAAGAGATGGAAACTAGGGATCTGGTGACCCCCTCATCTGCTAATCTTTGCCAATGAGTCACTAGTTGACCACAGCCATCGATGACTAGCCTAAAACTCTCGGTTCGACCATCAATTTGCTGGCTATCGCTTGGAATATCGGTGGAGAAGGAGAAGCCAAGCTAGCACTTGTTCCCTCTAAAATACAGTTGGGAGCATCGAAAATCCATATGGTGGACCGTGCCCTCTCTCCAAGGCCATCCACCAGTTTCCTGAGGGTGTATTGGTGATTAGTCGGTCAATTAGAGATGGGCAATGGGCCATGCCTGACACGACATGACCTAAGCCTATCGGCCCATAGGTTTAACGAGCCGTGGTAGCCCATCTTAAGGGGTCTGTGTTGGCACACGAGTCGGGTCGTGTCAGCCAGGCTCTTATGGATCGTGCTGGTCTTGGACCGCGGGTTGCAAAACCCTCAGTCCAACCCGACCCCTTATATGTGCCTTATCTGGTACAGTCCGTTACTATAATCAAAAGAAAAAATCGAGCTAAATGTACTCCTCGCTGTCCACAAGCAGCATCTTAATTTCCAATCCCAACTCTGAGTATTTTTGATAGAAAGGACTCACAAGTTTTGGATGAGTTCAGAGACCAAGTCCATAGGAGTATTCTTTTATAACGTACTTCACCCATCAGAGATAGTATCTGAATCAATCATAAAGACTAAGGCTGACATTATCCATAATAGTAATATAGAATTTTATTTTATCACAATAACCATCAAGTATATTCTTATCTTTTTATGGGAGGCTTATCGTTACTTAGAGTCTACATCAACCTAAAGTAGGTAAAACAAATCCCAATGCATTTTAATATGGACCACATTCGATTGGGACTAAATTAAAAAAATTCCAACACATTCCTCTCTCTCTCTCTACACTACTTATTAGACCATGTAAAGTTTTTATCGATATTATAGTCTCATTTTTCAAATGGTGAGAAAAAAGATCCCATATCTGTCTGGAGAAACAACAATCCAATAACAAATGCTCGACATTTTTAAAAGAGTTTTGATTGACAACATAATACTTTAGATGTAGCCAACCTCTCTTTAATAGATTATTAGTAGTTAAAGTCTTCTTAACAGCAGGCCAATAGAGAACTTTTTATGGGGCGCAAGTCTTCCATAAGAAAGAAGATTCCGGTGCTAATATACCATCAAAACTAAGAAACCAGTAAAAGGAGCTGACAGAAAAGTTTCCCAAGAATTCCATCTCCACATGATTTTATTAGAATTTCTTCGAATCTTCCATAAGCAAGAGATGTTCCCTGATGCAATCCGTATCTAATACTCTTCCAACCTTCCATCATAAGCAAAAGGTGATCCATAACACTATACTAGTAATTATAGTCTTAATCTCAGTCTGGAACATAGATAGTTGTGGCTGCGCTCTACAAAGGAGAATGAAGCTTTTGTTGGATATATCCAATTAAGCCCATATAGATGTGGTCTACACTAATATGCATTGAGATTTATTTTAGATATTTTAATTTGATCTCGATTCTGATTAAAGATAAGTTTTAATAAAGTGATAAGAATATATTTTATAGTCATATTGTGATAAAATGAAACCTTATATAACTATTGTAGATAGCATTCATCTCAGTTTTTATGACTAATTCAGATATTATTTCTGATGGATCAATATATTATAAAGAATATTTGATATGAACTTAGTCTTCAACTCATCGGAGAGCACTTGTGAGATCTTTTATCAGAAATACTTTAAGTTGGGCTTGAAAAATCAAGATGCTGCCCTTGAACAATGAGGAGCACATTTGGATCTTCTTCTTATGATTGCAGGTAGGTTGATTGTAGAGATCATAGATGCTATTGATGGCTTCTTTTTATATAAGTTTTATTTTTTTCATAAAGTCTAATATTGTGATATCAAAGCCATACAGGTTATTTACCTTAAAGATTAAAGTTTTTTTATATCTACATGAAGATTTCACGGATATAGATCTAACTAGCTATCTTGGTTGGTTGCCTAAGGAACCATTCCTAGACTCTATAGTAGTAGATGCTTTATTTATTTATTTATTTATTTATTTTGGGTTTGATTTATTGATAAATAAATAAATAAAGGGGAAGAAAGGAAGGATGGTGGATCTCTCATTGTCGTATTTCCCTCTCCACTAAGGATGGCTAGGGATGGATTGCAGGCGTGCATCTAGTGGCCACCCATGGCAAGCCACTATTGTCCTCCTCCGACAGCCACCCACCAGTTAATCAAAGGAAATAGAAAAGTCGATGGTGACAAGTCATAGGTGATGCCCGATCCACCTCCACCTGATGTTCCACCTCGCACTGGACTCTCTTGGCTCGTGAAACTCCATCTCACATTGGACTCTCTATCAGAGAGTAATATCTTCTTATCCTTTTTTTCTCTCTAAAATAATTCTATTGCCGTGCATAACCTTCAAAATTTATTATCAGCTATCCACCTGTAGCCGTTTAAATTAGTCTGCTCAGTGAGATAAGATTTCATTTGAAATCGGATATGTATCGAACTCACTCAATCTCTTATTATATCATCATATGTCCTCCAGCTGATTGTCCTTATGCCTCTAATTGCACAGCTTGATCCATTCGACAGATGAACAATGCTCTCACTGCTCTTTAGGAAGTCAAACAGCTTCTCTCTGTAATAAACATGATGGGTGTATACAGAATCTAAAATTTACTGCTGGAAAGAAGTAGATAACTCGTTAGATATCAATAAGAATCATCTTCTGACTTGCTACAGACCGTCGTCACAGTAGCCCTTGTCCGATCTCTGAGTTGAGGATAATCTCTAACATGATCCCAACTCATCGCATCGGTAGCACCTGATCTTGCTAAGGTCCCTCATCTTGGATTTGAATTATCCTCCTTGCGATCCTTTGCCACTCTATTTGCTACCATTTCCTCTTCAGAAATCGTCAAAACTGAGCTACCGCCATCTGAAGTCGAAGTTAGGTTCTCTCTCCTGAGAACCTTGTTCCGAAGAATCGTCATAGTGATCTTGTCCATTTTGATAGTGCTCATCTCCACTAGAATAGTAGTCATCAAGGACTTATACAAAGGAGGAACAATCCTAGTAAGACTAATATCCTGATCTTCTCCTCAACCTTCTCACCTGCACTAAGAAGATCGGTGAGCATCTTCTGAAAGTGATTGAGATGTTCCTGCATGTCTGTCTCTCGTCCATCCGCAGTTGGTAGAACTGCTCTAAAGAAAGAGTATTGGTGATGGACTTTGCCATGTACAACTCCTCGAGCTTCGATCACAGTTCCATCAGAAAAGTCTCGTCAAATACATGAATCATCACTTCATCTGTCAGGTACAAACGGATGGTACTCACTGTCTGCATTTGTAGTTGCTCTCAGGTCTTCTTTTCCATGGTATCCGACTTCTTCTCGTATAAGAGAGCGTCGATTAATCCATGTTGGATGAGCACATTTTTCACCCTCACACCACAAAGAGAAATTACTCTTTTCATCGAATCGACTGATCTCCATCTTGATTGTGCTTATCTTCTCCATCTTCAATCTTGATCAACACAACTCTATTTAGATCATTTGGTACTATTTGTTTATGGAAATTATGCTCTGATATCAATTGTTGTACTTTAATATCACTTATTGATGGAGGAAGAAAGAAAAAGAGAGAGAAAAATATCACAAACAAATCAAAATAACATGGATTGGTCTCAAGCCTACCCTATGGCGCGTGCAAGCTTCACTATCAAAGAAAGAAAATCAAACAAATATAAGAAGAATTCATCACTCAATCTTTATACAAAGATCTCTCAATAAGAAATCCCAAAATTCTCACAAACGCTCTTGAAATCTTTTTTGAAGCTTCTCTACACAATCAGGATGTCACCAGCTGTCCAACGCAATAAACGGCTCATCAATCGGAGCTATATAGCCTTTAGAATCATCAAAACAGTATTTGATTAGGATATCGGGCTCAAATCAGGCCTGTAGGTCGGGCCTGGGCCCCCTTGTGCCCCTCCTTCGCGTCCGTATGTTTTTTCGTATATCTTAACCGTCTGGATTCTATTTGGACTATTCTTGAGCTCGTTGGATTCTGTTCGTTATTTTGGATCTTGTTTTGGACTCATTATGGACCAAACTTTGAGGTATTTTTCTCAATAGCTAGCTCCACTTTCTTGAGCGTTGGATGCCCCATCAACATGCAACACCCAAATAGATTCTAGTTCGACCTTTGAGCTCTCAACTTGCACAAACTTATCATCAGATTTGTTGTCGGGTACGGTGCACTCGACAACAAAATCAGCTAAGACTTGAGCTTTCATTGACGATCATGGGTGATACTGTATATTAAATTCACAGAGTTTGATTGCCCACTTCACTATCCGATCGGAGGTATGTGGTCGATGTAAGATCGTTTTCAAGGGCTAGTCCGTTAAGACGACCACTAAATGTACTTGAAAGTAGGATCGAAGTTGCTAGATCGATATTATCAAAGTGTAGATCATTTTTTCTGCCTTCAAATATCTGATCTCAGCATAGTGGAGCATTCTACTTGTATAGTGATTGGCCTCTGAATTCAATTTTCATCTTTCTGATGAGAATCGAACTAACTGTTTCTAATAATATTGCCAAGTAGAGATACAATATTTTTTCTTCCTTCATTTTGTAAGTAATGGAGAGGATGCCAAGTACTTCTTCATGTCTTCAAAGGCCTGTTGGCATTCATCCGACCATAAGAAGTCTTTGTTTGCCGCAAGGTCTTGAAGAAGGGTAAAGATCTTTCTGCGACTTCGAAATGAATCGACTAAGTGTGGTGATTCTTCCATTTAGTTGCTGTATCTCCTTCTTGGAGCAGGATGCTTCATGTTGAGAATTGTCTTTATCTTCTTTAGATTAGCTTCGATTCTGCATTGCAATATAAGAAATCTGAAGAATTTTTCGACTGTCACACTGAAAGCACACTTAATTGGATTCAATTTTATCCAGTGTCATCGAAGTGTGTCGAAAGCTCCTCTAAATCTCGGATGTGATCGTGGGTCTTAGCACTTTTCACATGCATGTTGTCGATGTAGACTTTCATGTTCCATCTGATTTATTTCTTGAATACTTTGTTGACCAACCACTAATAAGTGCTCTGCCATTCTTCCAATTGAATGGCATCACTTTGTAGCAGTAGATACCTTTATCGATTATAAAGGCCATGTTCTCATCTTCGGGTGCCATTTGGATCTGGTTGCATCTTGAGAAGATATCCATAAAGCTCAGGAGTCTATGTCCTGATGTTGTATTGACTAGTTATCAATTTTCAATAATGAAAAATAGTCCTTGGATAAGTTTCATTTAAATTGATATAGTCGATGCAGATCCGTCATTTTTCGTTGGCTTTCTTCACTATCACAATGTTGGCAAGCTAATCTGGATAGTTGGTTTCTGATGAAATCTATCGTAAGTAACTTGTTGACTTTTTGTCGATAGCCTTCTATCTTTCGGAAGCAAAAGTTCTTTTTCTTTGCCTCATCGGTTTAACTTTTGGGTCGATATTTACCCGATGAGTTATCACTTTTGATAGAATGTGAGGTATGTCGGTCGTTGATCAAGCAAAGATATCAGCGTTCTTCTTAATAGATCCACCAATTGATTTCACTCCGACTCAGATAGTAGTGACCCGATTTGAATAGTTTTAGTCAGATCATCTTCTCTCAATTGAACCAAATCAGTTGTTCAACTGGCTCATCCCTTTCTTCATTATCCTTCTGATCCAGTTTATCAACCGACAGAGAGTCTTCAGATTTGCTGCCATTGATAGAAATTATGAAACAGTGTCGGGTCAGTTGTTGATCCCTCGCATCTCTCTGATTCGTTTCTTGTTGGAAATCGACAAGGAGATGGTATGTCGAAACAATCGCTCTCAACGTATTAAGTTTCGATCGTCTGAGTATGACGTTATAAGCTGAAGAAACTCGGACGACCGTGAACATTAAGAGACAGTGCTTTGTTGTGGTTCGATTTCGGTGGTTAAAGGGAGAGTGATTTTTTCTTCTATATTGGCCGCATCTCTAGTGAAGCCGACCAAAGGTGTAGAGACTCTTCTGAGTTGGTCTGTAGATAGTCGTATTTAAGAGAAAGTAGAGCAGAACAAAACATCCATAGAACTTTCATTATCTACAAGAATTTTTTTTACATCATAATTAGCTATCATCGTCGAGACGACGACAGCATCATCATGATGAGTCTGTACTCTTCGAGCATCATCATCCAAAAAAAAATTACATTATCTTGTCATTGCTTCTTGGATGATTCTTCTTTGGAGTTTGTCTCTCAGTCTCGGTCATTTAGAAATCATGTTGATGACTCTACCATTGATCGGTTGTTGTTTGCTTCTTTAGATTGAAGCTGAGGTTATTGGTCGGCAGGAGGTTGAGTCAGACGGTCGTGTCGATACTTCTCGAGATAGCTCCATCGGATCAGATCTTCTATTTCATCTCTGAGTTGAATATACTGTTCGATATCGTGACTGTGGTCATGATGGAACCGACAATATTTCTTTTTGTCGTGGCTCCTTGGGGGCACTTTCATTGGTGGAGGATGACGAATGTAGTCTTCTCTCTCAATCTCCATTAATATCTGCGCACAAGAAGCAAAGAGAGGAGTGTAGGAGCTATACCTGTAATCGAAATTATTCGGTTTTGGACTCTGTCAGTGGGGCGAAGTTCTTTTATCGGTTGATACTCGATTTAGTCCAATCGAAGCCCCGTCCTTTTACTTTTTTCTCTTCTGACCTTTTCCTTTCGATTGATGCCGATCAGTAGCGCCTTCGCTCGCATGGATATATTTATATGCGCGCTTAAGAAGTTCGACATATGTCCGAAAGAGGGTCTTATCTAGGAAATAAGTAAACTTGGAACCTTTTAGACCCCTCTTCATAACTGAGATGGCCATATCCTCATTGAGGTGTCGGATTTCAAGCATGGCAGTGTTGAAATACGCCATGAAGCTTCTCAAAGTTTCTCCTTCACTCTACTTGATGGAGAAGAGACTATCAGATACTCGCAGCATCCTCCTGCTGGTGCTAAAGTAGGTCACGAATGACTGCTTTAGCTGCTCGAAGAAATGTATGCTTTTCGACTGGAGCCCAGAATATCAAGCTCGAGTAGCTTTACGGATGGTTGCTAGAAAATCAAGGTATAAGAGGGCATCGCTTGCCCCTAAATCATCATGAGAGCCTTGTAGCTCTCCAAATGGTCAACAGGATCGATGGAGCCATCATAAGGCTCCATCTATGGCATCTTGGATCGAGTTGGGATCGGCTCGTCTAAGATGCATTAAGAAAAGGGTGTAGTGTGGATGTTGAAGTCGTTGGAGGATTCTCGGCCATCCACTTGGAGCTGAGCGAGTTGACGGTCGAGATCTCTAAGCTTGCGCTCATAGTCATTGAGTTGCCATTGTTGTGAGAATATAGGGATAGAATCCCCTAAGAACTTGAAGAGGAATTGGAAGGCGAGCGTAGCCTCTTTCCTTCTTGTTGCTGCGGCGATGAGAAGGAGAAGGAGAGCGTTGCGGTTGGCGGTGGCACGATGGGAGTGCCAGGATGGTGGTGGCTCGACATGGTGTGAATGTCGAGTAGATCATCGTTTCGAGTATGGAGAAAGAGATCGTCGAGGGATGTGATGATTATGTCGGATGGCATCGTGTGCGGGATCGACTCCTCCACTATCGATTACTGCTGTTGCTGTTTTTGTATTTGTTGCTGCTGGAGGAGGTGCACTGCCTCCGTCAGTGTTTTCACCTACTGCACCAAGGCAGCAAATTGCTGAGCATCTGTGGTGACGATCGGACGCGAAGAACTGGGCCTTACTAGTGGAGGTGGGAGATCTTTCTGATGGGAAGGTTGCCTGACAGAGCCGGTGAAAATATTCTGGACTCTTATTATTGTCATAATGGTTGGATCTGCCTTTATCTGGCACGCCAATCTGTTGCGACTAATCTCCGAGTGTGTTGACTCCGGTGAAGAGCAACTTGCAAAACAAGTTCACTGGCTGGAATGGTGTCCGGCAAGGATCCTCTGATGCCTAAATTAGCAAAGGTGTGAATTAGTAGACTTCAATAAAGTTTCAGCCTAGTAAAAAGCTCCTTACTATTGCTGTTCCCTTATCTCCCCTTTATAGGCAGTTTGGATGTAACCGTCGAACACATGGAGTCCCGCTTTTTATGGCACGAAGGGTAGTTAACCCTTACTTTCGGACCATAATCATGGAGTTAGTGGATAGTTTATGCCCACTAACAATCGTGGTATGTGGTTATTATCCACGATTATAGTATCATGATCGTTGACTCCATATACCGATTGGCAGTCAGTGATTTTGATATGCCAACAACATTCAGAGTTATCGATAGGCAATCAGTATACGGATGGATAGTCGGCCATCCGTATTCAACGATGTCGATAGAATATCAGGTGACGAACTCTTTAGAGGCCATAGTCAAACCGATAATTTCTTTGACGGTTCCGTTTTGACGGTCCATCATCAGTTGCCGACATATAGTCAGAATCCAATCCTAAATTGGAGGGAGTAGATCTGATTGTCCGAACAGATATCACTCATATCTCCTCAAGTATAAAAAAATGGATGTGTATAAATTTTTATTAAAAAAGTAAACATAATAAGTGGATATGAGGATTTGAACCAGAAATTTGTTAATAATCTAACCATATGCATTAACCAATAAACTCCAACTCCCATGTAATTGTAAGTTAATAAATAAATATATTTAAACCATTAAATGCTTATGTATAAAATCTTCCAATGCAAAAAGATTTCCAGTGCAGGAGGTCCTAAGGACGTGAAAAATTATTCATGAGTGATTTATCTTCGTGAATATTTAAATCAATTAAAAGTCTTCCCTATTCGCCGCTCCAAGCCTCCCACTGATTAAACCTCATGAGGATATAAAAATGGAAGAAAAACCTAGGAAAACATATGAAAAAATCGATGAAACAAAGGATGAGCAAAAAAAAATCAAAGGTAAGATCTTTTCCCTCATAGATTCATCATTTTCTTTTAGTTTTTGATTTTTTTTTCATTTCATTGACTTTGTTTGGAGATCTATGGGGAAGAAGAGCATTTGAGGATATTGGAGGGGTTTCTTAAGCTTCGATTGGGATTTTCTCAATGATATGGGATTTTGTGTGAGTTGTGGTAGTGGGAGTTTGAGGTTTTGGAGAGCATAATCGGGGTAGAAGCATGATATTTTGTAGGGTTCGGAGATTTTTGATTGAAATGATAGATACACCATACAATACGAAGTCCCATGATTTGTAAGCATAAATAGGACAGATAGAAATTCTAGTTGAACACAAAGATATTTAAATATAATATACAAAAATAATACAAAAATATCAGGTTTTGTCCAATTCTATCCTAGTGTTGATAATATGATCGCAGAAGTTGCAGGATAAAATGGCAAAGGTTGTGGGTTTAGCGTTTCTTATATCTTAATGGCCGGCTTTGGGTTACTTAATTGACCTAACTGATGTAACCATGGAAGAGGGTGGAAAGCAAGTGTTTACCTGCCGGGTCCATAGAATAAGCTGTGAAGATGTAGGATTGATAATATAAAAGGATCATGGCTGGTTTGAAGGGAAAAGACTTACTAGCGCTCTTGTTGTGGACAGTGGATGGCAGACATTAGAAGAAAGCACTCCTTTCCTTATCAAGGACAATCCCCACATCCAACATTAAAGACGAAGCACCTGCATATATTCTTTGCTAGAGTAGAGATCCCTACCATCCTCATGCTACCATGTTCACATGGCCCTTGAACCTTTTTACTTTGTTCTGCATGGCAATAACTGTCGATTGCATGTGCTCATAAAGCCCATAATTGATTTTTCTTTGGCTCCTACATTATCAATTTATGGAGTTCTATCAAATAATAATAAGAATATGATACTAAATCCATGGTGCGAGACTTGAACTAGGCTAAGTTCGGCCTTTCTTAAGAATATGATGCTAAATCCATGGTGTGAGACTTGCATTAGGCTAAGTTCTGCCATTTTTTGGAGTTTTTGGAGTTGCATTCTCATGATAACATGAATATGGTGCCAAATCCATGGTGCATGTGAGACTTGCAGTAAGCTAAGTTCCATCTTTTTGGACTTTCATGGGGAATGCAAAGTTACGAAGGGGTCAACATACCTACATTTCTATTGAAAGAAAATAAACTATAAAAAAAAATTAAAAAAAAATCTAATGGTTGAGGAGGTTGAGACATTCTAGAATTGTTTAACATGTTTAAAATGTTTAAAAAACAAGCTGCTTTACTATGGACTATCAATAACTTTCTAGGATATGTTATGTTGTCTAGATGGAGCACAAAAAGGAGTTTAGCATGCCTTTCTTGCAACTATGATATATGTCTTAATATCTGCGCATAGTAGAAAATGTGTTATATGGCGTAGATTTTTGGACCCACACCATCGATGGCGTCGTCATAAAGCATCTTTCAATGGTACTATGGAGTTTAGGGCTGCATCAAAGGCATTGTTTGGGATAATTATATTGGAGCATCTACATGATTTTAACAATGAGTTTGGAAAAATGTAAAAGAAAACCAAAAATGCTAGCACCGCATGGAAGATGAAATTTATATTCTTTAGTTACCATATTGGTAGCATAACACATTAAAGCACAATTTTGATGTGATGCATATTAAGAAAAATATTTGTGACAATGTATTAGAAACTTTGTTTGATATTTCAGGGAAGACAAAGGATCATGGGAATGCTCGCTTTGACTTACGTGATATGGATATAAGAAAGAAGCTTCATCCTATTGAGTCCGAAGACCATCAAAAAATATTATTGGCCAAAGCATGCTATTCTTTGACAAATGATGAGAAAGATGTCTTTTGTCAAGTCTTAAAGGGAGTTAAACTTCCTGATGGTTGTGCGTCAAATATATCATATCGTGTGCAACTTAAAGAGAGAAAAGTCTCTGGGTATAAGAGTCACAATGCTCATTTTATCTTGCACTACTTATTACAAGTTGTAGTTAGAAGAACCATCCCTAAGCACGTTGCAGTTGCTCTAATTAGATTGGGTGCTTTCTTTAGTAGCTTATGTGCAAAAGTTATACCATTAGAAGATGTTGAGCATTTACAAATTGAAATTATAGAAACACTTTGTCAACTCGAGAGAATTTTTTTCCTTCATTTTTTGATATAATGGTACATTTACCTATTATCTAGCTAATGAAGTTAAACTTGGTGGCCCGGTACAATATCGTTGGATGTACCCAATTAAGAGGTATTTATACAAATTGAAATCCTATGTTCGCAATAAGAGTCATCCAGAGGGTATAGAAGGTTATTTGACAGAAGAGTATCTAATATTTTGCTTAAGATATTTGGATGAAAATGTTGCTAAAAGATTGAATAGGTGCTGGAGGAATTTTGAAGGTATTGGTACAAGTAATGAAATACAACCTCTATTCCCAATAATAGGTCGTGCAATAGGAGTGAAGAAAAAAAGAAAAGGCAAGATTATTGAACTGGATGAAGAGTTACTAATTCAGGCTCATCGATATATCTTATTTAATTGTGATGAAGTTCAAGAATATATTATGTAAGAAAGCAATCTTATTTTTTTATTTTTTATTTAATTTTACTCTTCGTTACAACTCATCTAATAGTATACTTTTCTTTTTTAGTGAGCATCAGAATTTAATTAACAATCAACGTAGAAGACGTAAATGGAAGAGAGAGTAAAGCCATAGCCAAGACTTTACTAGCTGGTTTGAAACTCGTGTCATGGATGAAAAAATCCCTGATGAGATCAAACAACTAGCTAGAGGTCTCAACCATTTAGCTCGAAGTTTTAGTGGATATCTCGTCAATGGCTCCAGGTTCAATACCAGAAAACATGATGCAAGATGTAAAACTCAGAATAGTGGAGTCACATTAAAGGCATTGACCTCTAGTTTTGTTAGTTCAAGGGATCAAAATCCTATTGTTGCAGATATTACTTATTATCGTGCGGTACAACAAATCATTCAATTGGATTTTTCTGAAAATTTTAAGGTAGTTGTATTCAAATGTGATTGGTTTCAAGCAGAGCAGAATGATTATGGGCTTACACATGTCAACTTCAAGAAATTGCTTTATTTAAATAATCCCTTTGTGATAGCATCTCAAGTGCATTAGGTTTTTTTATGTGCAAGATCCTAAGGATATAAATTGGTATTATATTATGAAAATAATTCTTCGGGATCTCTTTGATATGAAAGAAGATTCAAATCCAAATGATCACCATTCATATTTGGATGAGCCTAGTGATTCAATATCAGAATATACTATACCAATTGAAAATGATGATGTTACTTGGTCAAGGAAGGCATCGCTCCTACAACAATTGATATGCCCTTGTATATGCTGAATGCTCGCTCTATAGGAGGTGGAGATCTTAACAAAGAGGACTGGGATGTTGATGATATGGATGCATAACAAATCACCATATCAAATTCATTTGATAGTCATTCTATTTTGAACTCGATTTATTTTGTAACTTGTCCTTAGATCTATTGCTATTTCATTTCTAGATGTCTCTTACCTAAAAATATTATTATAAGTTAATCCAAGTAGACAAGTTTGAGTTATAATATATGAATTTTTTTTTGATTAATTATCTCAAGATGTTACCTATAATATTTTCTTGATATGCAGTAGTATTTTTGCTTCCCCCCAAAGCATACTAACATGTGCATATGTTATAGATATCTAAACAACATCTAAAGGTAATGTGTCAATTGCTTTCAAATATAAAAATAGATATAATTTATCGATTGGCTTATTATATAATATATTGACCACATGCCTAGTTCATATGTATTTATTGAACTCTTTTTATTAGTATTATTTCATGAATTAGTCTATGGTTGCATATTATTTTGGTTAGCTTTTGATATTCTCATACAATTTATGAGGAATAAATAGAAATATGATTGAAGATTGGTTATTCTACTTACTTTTATATGTATAGTTTTGCATGAATGGATAGTGATATATTCACCATAGAGATCCACTATGGTGGATCCATTAAGCTTGCCCTTCACATGTACTATAGTGGGGGATCTGTAAGTTACTTTGATAATTATAATCCAGATAAAATAGTATTACAGAGCTTGAAGACATGATGGATCAGTTAGGATATAAAAAGTATATCTATTTTCACAATCTTATATGGGGCATAGCTTTGAGAGTGGCTTGAAAGAGCTTAAATATGATAGAGATATATTTAGTATGCTGGAGGTAGTGAGAGGGAACGATGTAGTACAAATCTATGTAGAGCACAAGATGAATGAAATCTTTGAGTAAATATTTTATGATATTATTTATTATTTAAATATATATATCTAATTAAATATTTATTTTTTTGCATGCAGGATCTATCTATGAAGAAGGGGAAGTACCTACAAAAGAAAGAAAGAAGCCTACAAAGAAAGGAAAAGAGTTCAATAAAAAAGAAAAAAAACCATAGACTAAAGAAATGAGCATTAAAATGGTAGGCTTGAGTCCTACGATGGAAGGAAGAAGTCATACAAAAAAAGAAGAACTTAAGCCCAGGTTAATACTTGACATGCTTGCCGAGAAGGAATGTGAGCAAGAAAAAAAATAAAGAGGTGCAACATACCAATAGACAGCCCCAAATACATCTAAAAGAGGTGCCATTAAACAATAGTCGGGCTCAAATATGTTCCACAGAGGTGCCAACGAAAGGAAGTCTAAAACGATCAAGGGATGAACAATCATTGGAGCAAAGGAGACAAAGTGATAAGGAATGTGATGAGAAGAAGCTAAGAATGAAAGTAATGATGTAGAAGTTGACAAGAAAAGTGAGGATGAAAGAACTGGGGATGAAGTTGAAAATGAAGGTAATTTAATAAATTCATAAGATTTGTTTCTATTTATTTATTTATTTATTGAAAAATTTTTATAACTATCTATCATGCTACTGATGAATTTTATCCATTAAAATAAGATATGCGAAGAAAAGAACTAGAGGGCCTATCTTATGTAAAGAAATACATGCACGAGAATTTGAAGAGCGTAAGCTCATCATACTCAATGAAAAGGGCTAATCTATCGGTGATGACAAAATATATGATGACTTTAGTAGATTCTTGAGAACTTTGACTCGAAATTCAAAATTTGTTCCCTTGATCTATTGTACATGGCATATAGTTCTGAAACGAAATAAAAATAATGTATGGAATTATGTGAATGTATTTTTATATTTGCATATCTGATAAAAATTTATTAATTTTTAATTCTAAGACTATTGGCTAATAAGTTTGTAAATTATTGTAGGAAAAATATATTGTTCCTGATGAAGGCAAAAAATAAATTTTGCAAGCAGTTGCAGATGCTTGGAGAGGTTACAAGTGTAGGTTGAAAAAGAAGTTCTTGTCAGGATATAGCATAAGAGAAGAGAGATTGGCTAATAAGTCAGAATGATATTAGACTCACATTTTGAAGCACTTATTAACTATTGGAAACTAAAAAATGTGAAGGTAAAATAAATACTTGTAATACTTAAGTATAACTTTCAAAATAATGACTTATTATAATAACTTATATATAAATATTTTATATCTAATTTATTATCAATTATTTTTTTTCAATATATTTTGTTGTTACAAAAAGTCAGTAAGAAAAATCAAACAAATCGAGGAAAGCAAGAGTACACACATAGAGCTGGTCTTAAAAGCTTTGCAAGAATTTGTGACAAGTTGGTATGTTCAATTTGTTATTGTATTATACTTATTTATATATAATCTGTCAATATGTAAATATATTATGGGTTAATTAGATTTTTTGTATAAAATTATCTTATATAATATTTTTGATTTATTAATATATGTTGTCAATCATATTTGATGATGATATTATGTTCTCTTGTATTATTGTTTAACCATCATATATATTATCATGAAATAAGTTAGATATCTTTATGGCTCTCTCTCTCTCTCTCTCTCTCTATATATATATATATATATATATATATATATATGATTCATGATAATATAACTGAATTTTAGACAGTATCAAATGAAAACAAGGAACCACCATCACTAATTCAAATGTTTCTTAAAACTCGCAAGCCTAAAGGAGGAAACAAGCTGATGAGGATGCAAGTGCTAAAATCGAAAGTTGCATAATTTGTATAATTTTTTAAACTCAAAAGTATTTATGACATTAAATATGTTTATTTATTAGTTTTGAAATAAACTTATGATAAGAATATTTAATATAATTGATTGTTGGATATTGTAGTCTCGGCTTGAGGAAATACAATCTCAAATTCAAGGAGAAAGCAGTGCAGAAAAAATTACAGAAATTTTAGGAAAGAAAAATCTGGACATGTGCATTTCTATGAAAGAGGGGTCATCCAAAAGGATTTATGAAAAAGATCAATTTATGATGATCATTCCAAGAGAGCCCAACATAAGAGATAGATAACTTCAAAAAAATTATACAGAAGAATATGCAGAAGAAGTTTGATGAAGAGAGAGAGTAAATATGGTCCAAAAATTTGATGAAGAGAGAGTACATATGGCTCATGAATTTCAAATGATGCTTTCACAATTATAGTAGAGTAATCCAGAATTAGTTATTCCCCAAGGATTAACTGACTTTTTATTAGTGAATGATCGATCTCGTGATGATGCTACTAGTAAAATTGGGATACCACGCATGCATGAACCATCTTCAGCTGATGCACATGATTCTTCTTCTTTATAGGTATGTATGAGTTATTTATCTATATAAATATTTAGGTTGATTCAAAAAAAATAAATTATTTTCATTACAAATAGTAAATTAATATTGTTTAGCATTTGATTATTCAATATTGTTTCTTGTGTGATTTAATTTTCATTCATGACAGATACATGCTTCAGAGGGAGATTTAATGTTATGGATAAAGAAGATCATCCATCGAGAAGACAACCAAGAAAAAATACAATGACTATTGAACATTGTTTTTTATATTTTCTTTGAATGTTAGTAGTTAAATGTTGATGGTATATGAAGTTATGGACTACATTTTGGTTTTCATACACTATTGAGATTTTGTCATGATAAATATATTTTGCAACTATAATTTTAATTGTTATATGTGATTATAATTTATTGATATTTGGAAAATACAGGTCATTGAACAAAATATTAAAATAAGACGTGCAATAATTATATTTTGGAAATATAGGTTATAAATATAAAAATAGAATAAGCAACAATTGTAAAATATTTTTTAAAATAGGATATGCAATAATAGAAATTTATTGTCTAAACATAATAAATCATTGCCAAAATATCTGATAAAAATATTGTCTAAATAAATAAGTATTGTTGACTAAATATACAAAATAGTTGTCTAAAATGAAAAAAGTGTTGCGATAATCTTTAAAAACCTGTTACTTAAATATGAATAACTATTGCGTAAAATATAAAAATCACCATCAAATCCTTCCGAACACCATTGCCTAAACAATCATAACTGCTGCAAAAATTATAATTAATCATTGCATAAAGTAAATAATTGTTGCTAATTACTGTAAAAAAATATTGCTTAAATAAGAAAAATCATTGTAAATGTCTCAGAAAAATGCTATCTTAGCAAAAATAACCGTTGCATTTGCTTTATTATAACTGTTGTAAATACATATTAAAAACAGTTGCATAAGGTTCTATTAGGCAGCGGTTATTTAATCATTAGTTTAAAATCAAAATACCATTGCTTTTAACTTTAGGCAACGATCGTATAAGCAATGGCAGCAAATCATCGTCAAAATCATTAGGCAATGGTTTTAAACCTTCAAGCAACATTTTTTGACTGTTGTTTAAGATTATTTTTATTGTAGTGCTACATGCTCACACACAATTATTTGATCATCTTGAAGTAATAAGCTACTAGGATTTAGATTTTGCTAGATGCATCAATAGTACAAAGTCTACCATTGGATATTTCTTTCTATTTATAAGAGATGCTATGACATACTTGAGTGTAAAATAAAGTTTTGTTTGCTATATCTTTTATAGAAAAGCATATGTACGTAGCCTATTATGAGACTTCTTATAGGTCATTTGGTTGTGAAATTTTGTCATAGAATTTAGAGTTGTTGACTCTATTAATAAATTGATAAAGACATACTATGATAATAATTTTACAATAAGATTCTCCTATAGTATGAAGAAATATAAGCATCAGTAGATATATTGGTGTTAATACTCAGCTCCGGTGAGAAAATAAAGAACATAGTATCTATGGATCATATTAATGAACAGCTAATGATTATAGATCCATTGCCTAAAGAACTCATTCCAAGAATTTTGAGAGATCATGTGGCTCATTAGCTCATTTTATGATGAATATTATCAGACACTATATATAAAGTCATCATATTGGATTTTATAATAAAATTTAATTACTTTATTTTATATTGATCAGCTGTTCACCGTATGATATAAAAAAAATCAAGAATAGATATAAAGTTCCATCTATTCATAAAGTAAAATTTCACTTTAAAACTTGATTATAAGGTATCATTAATATTATAACATATGAAAAGCCATATGTTGACTCATAATATATTTGCTACCATGATTCACACTGATAATATTTTATAATTAAATATATATTGTATATCCTACAGAGCAATAATTAAGTTTTTAAATATGGATCCATATCAGTTTTTCAATTATGAGATCTAGAGAAAATTTTATTAAAGATTTTTAAAATATTTTAAATAATTAAAACAACAATGATTGTGTTAGGTTGGCTAAGTAAGAGAATGTTGGAATTTATTTAATTAAGTTTATCTGGATGTAGCCTATACTAATACGCATTGAAATTTATTTTAGGTGTTTTAATTTGATCTGAACTTTGGTTAATGACAAGCCTCCGATAAAGTGATAATGATATATTTTATGGTTGTTGTGATAAAAATAAACTCTGCATAACCATTATGATCTATCTCATCTTCGTCTCTGTGGATGAGGAACGTTATAAGAAAACATCTCTTATGGACTTAATCTCCAACACATTCGAGAGTGCTTGTGAGGTCCTCCCATTATAAATACTCGAAGTTGGCTTGAAAAATCAAGATGCACGCTACTCATAGAAGGCAAGGAACATATCCAGGTCTTCTTCTTATGATTATAGGCTAGGGACAAAAGTTGTATGGATAATATTCATCCGGATTCATTTTTATATTTAAATCAATTTGGATATGGATAAAAATTTAGAATTCGACTAATATCCATATTCGCATCCATATCCATCAATGAAAAATAGATATCGATATGGATAGACAACTATCCAATCTGTATCCAAATATTGAATATATTTATAACTCTATATAATTTTATATAGTATTTATTAATTTTTAAGTAAAATATACGATCATATAAATATATTATTAACTTGATTTACCATCTATTTAGTAATATTTTTTATAGTCATAAAGTGTAATCATTTAACTTATATCTTATATCTATACTTATAGTATCCAAATTATATCAGTATTCATTTAAATCAAATGTAAATATGAATTTTTGTATCCAAAAAATATTCATATCCATATTTTGTTCGTCAGACAAAACAAATATGATATAGATATGCTAATATCTGATTTGTATCCGATTCGGTTTCAGTACTATTGTAGGTAGACTAATTCCAGAGATTGTGGGTATCATTGATAGCTTCTTTTTATGTAAGTTTTATTACCTATAAATTTGAATAGCTTTGACATTGATTAGAGAAAAATAATTTATGACAGAGAGCAACCAAAGTTCAAAAAACATGAAAGCTGCAACACTTGGTCACATGAAAAAATATATTCAGTTGCCTTGTAATTGTTAATGGCCAAAAGAATTATTACACTCAACTCCCATTCAATTTTTTTCGTAGAGTAGATGGTAACATTTAAATTTGTAGTCATGACTTTTGACTCAAACTTCCCAGCAAAATCATAGTTAAAAATTTAAATCATATAATAAACTATAGAATATAGAAAGATAACACTATAGAAGAGATCACTAAAGCAAAGCAACCTATACTTGTCATTTGTGTGAGTTCAAATATATTAAAAAAAAAAATATCTATAGATCTCTAGATTGATCTGGATTTACTTTTAAGTCCCTAGAGCTTTCAAGTGGAATAAAACCTCATTGAACTACTTAAGAAGGTGTTTTTAGATCCCCACCGTTCAATCATATAACCGAATAATAAAACTATGTAATCGGATAAGACAACAGCGTGACCAAGACATATATTTGTGTAACCTAAATATAAATCTATATAATTAGTTATTGAAATTAAGTAACCAGAGAACTGTATAACCTATGTGATCTGTGTAATCTGAATATAAATCCGTATAATCTGAACATAAATTTATAGATAGTAGGGATCTAAAAATAACTCCTTAAGCAGTTCAAAGAGATTTTATTCTATCTGAGAAGTCCAGAGACTTAAAAGTAAGTTCAGATCAATTTAGGGATCTATAAATAAATTTTTTTAGAAAAAAATCATATGAAATTTTTGACAATGTTACATAGAAGCAAATCAAAGTAAAGATGCATAAAGTTGTCTTACGTATCCTCTTCTACTCTTCCAACCTGTACCATTACTTATTTGTAACCCTCACACTGCTCCTCCTACATTTCAGCGCTATACATTCCTATAACCCTCACACTGCTCCTCCTACATTTCAGCGCTATACATTCCTAATGGCAAAAGGTTTCTTGGAAGAAGAGAGAACTCTCCCGTCGCCTCCATCTCCTCCTTCATGCTTCCGCCATAGGGTCGTCAGGGATGTAATTCTTCCAATACCAGTGCTTCTTCCATACCACATTCATCTCCTCAATAGGCACATTCTTCGTCTCCGGTAGCAACAAGATGATGAACAGCGTCATCACCACCACAAAGAAAGCAAAGAGCAAGAAGAGCCCGAACTTGAGGTGGCAGAGCGCCGTCAGGAAAAACTGCGCAATAATAAACGTCCAGAGAAAGTTGACGCAGACCACGATCGATTGCCCGGCCGACCGGATCTCCAGCGGGAATATCTCGCTCGGCACCAGCCACCCCAGCGGCCCCCACGACCACGCGAACGCCGCAACGTAGGTGCAGATGAGCACCAGAACCGCATTCGCATACGGCTTCGACATCACCCCCGTCCCGTCCACGCCAAACTCCACCCCGAGGATCGCTGCGATCGCCACCTGGCTGATCAGCATCTGCAAGCCACCCTCAATGAAGAGAAACTTCCGGCCGAACCTGTCGACCGTCGCGATGGAGGCGATGGTGGCCACGACGTTGACAAGCCCGGTGATGACGGCCGACATGAGTGACGCATTGTCGCCGAAGCCGATCGTCTTGAAGAGCACCGGCGCGTAGAACATGATGATGTTGATGCCGGTGAGCTGCTGGAAACCCGGGATGGACAACGCCATCACGAGCTGCGGCCGGTAATGCCTCTGGAGGATGTTCTTCCAGGGGTGCTGCACCTGCTTCGCCGACTTGCTCGCCTCCACCATGTCGTGCAGCTCCTCGCCGACGTCGTCGGTCCCTCGAACCTTCTCGAGATCCTCCTGGCTGTTTCGAGCTTGCCTCGCTCGATCAGGGAGTTGGGGGTGTCGGGCAAGAAGAGTGCACCGATGGTCATGATGCCGGCCGGAACTGCAGCGAGCGCGACGGAGATGCGCCACCCGTATCCGCCTTTGATCTTGTTGGTTCCATAATTAACGAGGCTGGCGGTGACGATGCCGATGGTGGTGGCGAGCTGGAAGCCGATGTTGAGGGCTCCCCGGAGGTTCGGGGGGGCCATCTCGGAGAGATAGAGGGGGACGGCCTGGTTCGAGAAGCCGACACCGACACCGAGCAGGACGCGACCGACGATGAGCATTGCGACGTTGATGGCGGCGCCGTTGATAGCAGAGCCGATGAGGAAGGCTGCACCTCCGCACAGCATGGAGGCCTTCCGTCCCAAGACTCTGGTCACCGTGGATGCGAAGAAGGTGGAGATGAGCCCCGCGATGTAGAGAGAGGAGGTAAAGGCGGTCAGCAACTGGCTGTCGAAGGAGCACCACTGGCTCTTGGATGTGCCTGCGTCTGCGTTTATCTGATCTTCGTACACTGATGGGAAGAACTTCTCTAAGAAAACATTCATGGAAGTTACACCTCCTGCACATGTATCAAATAGCATTAATATTTATAATTACATCCATTTGTCAAGATGAGAAAATGAAATATTGACGTTAGATCGATTGATGTTTGTAGGATCGTGTCACGAAATAAATCTTATAAGTATATAAATCTGAAAGTGCTGATTTCAAACAAGAGCATAACTATGAGGTGACTCACATCTTTAGAAAAACTAAGTAGTGTCACTAATTGGATGCCAACATGCATGGCTAATTATATAGGAACTCATGTGTCATAGACTTCATTTTCTGATTTTCTTTCTGTTTTTTTTTAATATTTTATTTTCTGGTTCAAAATGGATGTATCTTCTATGGACGAGTGCAAACAGAATCAGGCTTTACCACAAAAAAAAAAAAAAAAAAAAAAAAACATTGGAGGTGGGGAATTGAATTGGCAAAAGCTCAAATTAATTATGAAATGAACCATAAGTCTGGACGGCAAAAATAAAGATGGCAATTAATCACCGGATACGCCGATGTCATATCCGAAGATGAGGCCACCGGTGGCGGCGATCATGCAGGTGATGATCACAAAAAAGGTCACCTTCCCATTATAGTTCTTCACCTCTCCTTGCGCAACGAACCCTCCACCAGCCATGTTGATGCCAACTAACCAAGCCTGCTCCCTCTCCTGCTCTTTCTAATGGTGGACAACAGAAGTACCCTTGGGCTCCCTGAACTAAACGAGCATCAATACGCGTCTTCTCTCTTTTATTCACTGCATCCACAAAGAAGGTGTTGTGTATGCTTCCATCTTGTTCACCTGCCTTTCAATGGATAAGAGGTCTTGTGTTGGATATGGGGTTTCCAATGTTAGGTTTGGCCGTTGTGTCCGTTTTTCTTCTGTCTTTGGGTTGTAATGCCAGAAATTCCGAAATTGTTGGATAGCGGCCATTTAATTGCAAAGAAAAAGGACGTGGTCAAAATCTTGATGACGGTTAAGTGTTGACTTTGTTGACTTCTTATCAGAGGTTCAGGTGCGGGTCGTTCTCACGGTAGCATGAGAATTTTGTAGATTAGCTTGATACCTCGGTGGGGACCAGTTGAGGCTGTTGGATGTTGTCGTTTATTTTTGATACATCGAGGGCCTGGAACTCCAAAAATTTGCAAAGTCTGCTTTGGAATTTGGTGAACAAGGCTCAGGTGCTTATGTTTACAACCCCTAATTATTTCCACAAGACTAATGTTTTTTTTTTTTGGAGAATCAGTAAATACTTCGGTCACAGAAAAAAAAACATTATGATAAGAAACGTCTCAATTTTTCATGCTCCTACTACAGTTGTATGATCTATCTTGAATAATTTGTTCAACGCAAGGATAGCTATAATATCCTAAAGTTCTTTGTAATGTTATAAAATTTGCTTAACTCTTTGAATAAATAAGAGAAATTTATATCAGAGATAAGCATGGGTTTTGTTGAAAAGTTTGTTGAGAAAGACTGTCCATTTCAGTCCCTCTATAATCATCAAAAGAAGGCAGAGACAAATTGATCAGAGGTAAGATAGATGCACTTAGACGCATTGTTGAGAATCTTTGTTGCCCAAAATAAAGAGAAGTTGGTAGGAGAGGAGTTCAAGTGCCAGTAGAAAAAGAAGATGTTGGTTGATAATGCTTTCCACCATCCTCATTGTAATTGATACCATGAGTGCTTTAAGATGCTTAGACATTAATGACTAGTGATTTTATTCTTCAATTGAAACCTGCAATGTGTTTTGAAACTCAAGCTCTAATATGTACTTGGCATTTTCGGATGGTTTTATATTGGAGCAAGGGGCCTTTCTTTCCCAAAAGGAAAATATTTAGTTTATAGGCAATTTATATGTTGCACTTCACATCCAATAGTCTATAATTTAAATTTTTGATTCTTTTATCTTTTTTGAATTTTACCAATCATTTTTGCCTCCATATATTTCGAATATAGCAAACTTTATACACCATACATTACTGGCCTCTGGTTCTATAGTTAATGGGGATAAATGTCACACAACATTTGTTTAAACTAAATATATAATATGATAAAATATCATTGTCACAGCCCAACTCATTGGCATGATTTGGGCAAGTGAAATGGTTGCATGTTCCTGGAACCCTAGAAAACATGCAAGGCTTATGAAATAATTTTATAATTTCAATAATTTATTTTCCAAATAATAGAAAAATAGGCAATGGCATTTAGAGCATTTTTACATTCTACTATAAAACTTAAATTACCAAACTTTCATAATTCAAAAATCATTTTAGTAACATCTAGAACTTTCCCTTATTGAAGCAAAGACCATGACCAGACTGTAATCTCTCCAGCATATTGCCTATTCTAGTCTACCTACTCCATATCTAGAAAAAAGAGAGAAAGCAAGGTAAGCTAACAATAGAGTAAGTACAACTGATCATGGGCTGAGCCTCAGGTCTAAAACTCTATTCATTTTTAATCATGCTTTGGGATGGGCCTATGTAAAATTTGACATTTTTTTGGATCCAAGCACGGCTCATGATCAAGTCTGGTAGTAAGTAACACTGACACCCTTAGTGGATTGAGCACATAATATTCATAAGTATGTTCAAATAAACACATATCTCAATATTTCTTTTGCAAATGAAGTAGATTTTACAGTTTCAAAAGGAACTCTACAAGGCATAAGTATTTAGATCAATGTAATAATTCATTTTTCAAAATGCAAGAACCAAAATTATGCTGTTGTATCTTATCGAAGAAAATTCTTTTTATAAACTCGAGAAAGTTTTGCGATTACTTTTCTTGCCTTCTCTTAGACTTCACAACTACAGTCATGATCTTCCTCGTAACAAGGCCCAAAAAACTAGAGGGGTGTTTGGTTGGAAAGAGTGAGGGTTTGGAATCGGAATCGGAATGGGTAACTCCCATTCCAACCGTTTGGTTGGGAGGAGTTCCATTCCGATTCCAGGATGAAATGAGAATGGCTCAATTTATACAGAACTCAATCTCTACTCTCCTCTATGGATTCAAATTTTCATTCCATTTTCGATTTCGATTTCGATTCCGATCATGAACCAAACGCTTCGGAGGATTTAGCTATTCTGATTCTAATTCCAAGCCATTCCAATTCTCATTCCCATTTCGATTTCGGTTACAAACTAAACACTCCCTAGGTTCTAAGTACATAATATCTCAGCGGTCATCCTTGACTAGATAAGCCTAAAAGAAATAGCTCTAAAAACAAGTTATCAGCCATTAGCTCCAACGAGCTAAGCTAGAAACAAACTACTTTCTAAATATAAGATCGTCGACGGTTGGCTAGGCCCAATTATAGTTAGACTAGTGATTGTTTATTTAATTATTGTTGTAAACCATGATCTTAATCACAAATTGATCAAAATAAATTTCAAAATCCATGAACCTTCAGCAATCTTCAGCAACTTAATTCATACAATTTCATCGTATAGAATCAAACGTACATCATCTTTGGATGCAAAAAGGATCAACAACATGCTCATGCTTGAATTTACAGGGTTGTTGCACACTACCACCTAGGATCCTCTTGGATCAGGGGTGGTAGCCCTAGCTAGATAGTAGTATTTTCATTTCCCAAATTTAATTGGATTTTTTTTTTTTTTTTTGATTGAAGTGGGAGGTTATACCACCCTTTTATTAAATAAGATAACGTATTTATATAATAACAAATGGATCGAGCTGAGAAAGTTCGATTCCATGCTGACTAGAGAGTATGAATGCTATAGTTACAGGTTATAGCGCCTCTCTTTTTAGTCTTTTAGAACAGATTTTTCGATTACAGGCATTCAGCATTCTGCTTGTAGGTTATAAACTCTGTATTTTATAATTTCAGACTTTCAGAACATGTAGTTTCTGGCTGGAACCAATTCAGATTTGTAGAATCTTGTGTCTTATGAGTGCCATTGACTTGGCGTGTCCAGTGTTACCCAATTCAGAACAATTTCAGGTTAATGGCTATTCCGCATAAACTGCTCTTGTGAGATTAAAATAAAGGCTCTAGAGCGTGGATCGTCTTCTGCAGCAGTGATCTGTTTCTTGTGTCAGCGGCTCTGAACCAATCTCTTAACATTTCCATGGTAGTTTCAGTGGTCTTGCTGAATGAGTTAGCTTCAAAACAGAAAATTCTTCTGTTTCATTTCTTCCACAGACTCCACAGTATAGCGCAGAATACCCATCTTATCGCCTGCTTTGGTGTGTCACTGCCCAGATTATTCTTCCCTGGTTCCAGGAGATCTTGGATATTATGCAATGGAGGAGGCATCGAAAGTTGTTGAGCAATCACATTCCAGATCTGGGAGGAATAATGGCATTCTGTGAAGAGATGGTTTATGTTTTCATCTATAGAGTTGCAGAGGAGGCGGGAATTTAATTAGATATTAATGATTGAACGAATCCAAATATTAATAATAACGTATACAAGTTTATTGTGTGGTTATCTTACAGACATCATTTTCTTAAGCACATTTTCAATCACCAAGTAAATAATATTTGTAATTTGAAAATTTAATTCAAATTTTAACACTGATATAAAACCAACCTCAAACATCCCAATTCTGGAGTAGGAAAGCTACTTTCTTGGAACAATCAGCTCAGCGCTAACATAGCCCTTCTGATCCCTATTAGTTCCCAAAGTAATGCTAACTTATTTCCAGCCACCAGTTAAAGATCATACAGAAAATGAGCAAAATAAAGATGAAAAGCTTATTAGTTCATTATTGTAAACTACAAGATAAAAACCTTGAAATATTCTAGACAGCCTTAAAATTGAGGTACTCTTTGATAGCAAGTACCAGGAGCTCAACTCAGTAACTAACTCGGTCCAACCTCATTCCAATGAAATACAACTCAAGCTGAATACCAGATATTCTGTATAAATGAGCCAAGCCCGGCTCATGAAGAGCACAAGCTCGGTTCAGCCAAAGAATTGGCTTGTTCAACAGTCACCAGCATAGCTTTATCCATATAACCAAGCCAGAACAATCCTAACTTCAGAATGAGTTAGATTGTGGTGAATCCAGGGTAACTAGAACATCCAATCTTATTCTGAAAAGAAATAAAGCCCAACTCAATTTTCCAACAGACCTGAATTCCTGGTCATGATCACTAAGTTTACGGAACAATTTTATCCACCTATAGCACAATGGTGATACATTGCTGTTACATAGTTATGTTAGTCATTAATTAGGGTTCAATGAATCAAACTTAGAATTCCAATAGATACTTCTTCTAAAATAGCCCATCCCAGTCCATCAGTAAGTAAAATGGCATATCCAACTTCTCATAAGATCCTCAGGAATGCAAGCACCTGACACATCAGTCGTGCTAATAGTTGCTTGGCTTCAATTTGACAAATAGCATGAATCCTGAATGTTGAAATTTTACTGTGTCAAAATGCAGTACACAGAAGTAGCAATAAATAAAAAGGCAGGCAACTCCACTTTTCTTTTTTCCAGAATTTCTGATATTTACATTCACTTGGCCTGATTCTGCACAAAACATTCCAGTAGAACACGAAGGCTGCATGAGTTCCTGTATCTGCAAGACTGCATCAAGTCACAATTCCTTCACCTATTCAGGTTAACTATTAGCATTATAATCACTGGACATGAGTTCCTTTATCTGGAAGATTACATCAAGTCACAGTTACTCCACCTATTCAGATTAATTATAGCATTATGATCACTGGTTTTTAAAGGCACTCAGCAAACAATAGACTTTACATCCAGGCATTCTACATTTTGACCTTTGTCAGCGACGTGAAAGAAGGGCTTGAAGAGAAGTACAAGCAGTGGCACGTTTCCTCGCCTGAGAAACAAAAGGATAATGATACCAAAGAAAAAATCATAAACAGCAGAAGATAAGAAAACTTGAAGACTTAACCACCACTGCAGGTCTAAGCATTGATATACCTTCTCATTGTTGAACAAGTCCTCGGCGATAGCTTCCATTTGCTTACGCTTCTTCTCTTCCCTCATGTACTCAGATGATTCATTGCTCCCACAACCAGATTCACTAAGAAAGTAATCCAAATTTTAGAACATTTCAGATTCCTCCAGATATCACAGTAAGCAGAAATAAATCCAATTCTTACAGATATGGATCTTTTGAAAAAGGAATGAGATTTCTGAAGCTATTGCCAGACATTGTATTTCTCTGTAAAGGTCAATTGACAAAAGATCAATTAGAATATAACACTGCTGCAGCACATGTGCAGAAAGCTCCAAGTTATCAAAGATATTCCAGAAATCATGGTAATGCTCACAGAGCCATTTACCTTTCTAAAGCATTTGAAGTTGACAACCTTCTTTGTGGTAGATCTAACAGGAATCAGAGTGCCAATATTCTTTACGATCAAATCTTGACTGTATATGATGTCTGAATTTTCATGTCTGTCAGCAACAGCTTCCTCACTTTTGTCCACCCTTTTCATAACACCAACATTCTCAAACTTTGGGCCTGAAATATTGGACTTGTCTGGAGATAAGACTGAATATTTAGTACAGTTATTTCTGTCATCTCGATCTCTGGTTTCTTCTCCATCTTCAGATACTGTTGGATTTTTCTCTTCATGTTCATAGAGGGAATAATTTACATTTTTTGGGGTGTCCTCAAAATTTCTCACATCTTCTCTGTTTTCAGATTCTTTTACAATTTCATCATGTTCACATCTGAGGGCATCAGGAAGATTGGCGATGGCAGCAGCACGATCAGATGTGGCAGTATCAATTTCAACATCAGAATCCGCTACCATAGTCTCATCAGTGGAATGTGAAGATGAAATGATAACTGCATGAAATTATCATGCCACATAGGCTTAGAGGTTTACAAACTTACTGGAAATTGGCAGAGGGCTTACACAAAATAGAGAACATACAACGCATTAACAGAGCTACCTAGAAAGCAGAAAAGGAATGTACAAATGAATTAGGTACCAGTAGTATATGAAGAATAAATTTAAAATCCTAAATATTGCAACGTGTGAAGCAACACCAGAGTCCCAAGTTTGACATCTAGAAGCTCCGCAATGCATCAACAAGATAACATAAGCTGAAACTGCAGCTGCTAGGATCTACACAGGCACTACAGAGCTTGTCCCATTAATTATAGTTGGCTTTCATGAGAATGGTGCAATGTGAAGAACTATAAATTGTATCAAATTCTTCCAAGTTTCCTTCAGGAACCTCGTTGTAAGACCCATAAAAATTCTAAGAACATTTTTTTGTGGCATCTTCTAATATCTCATGACCAAACTATTCCAGCCAACTTTGCATCACCTATGACTTATCATCATCTGTGGTCTGACTTTTAGGCCCCAGCAATTACTGTTATTGTCTCCTTTATTCTTGCTAGACTTATCAGCTACCCACCTTGACATTTTCTTTATCCCTAGTCTTAGTTTCTGTGCGGACTCATTTGACACCCACAGTTGACCAATAATGGTCTATATTTTATTATCTTGCAAGGTTCTTCCACTTATCTCAACAGCATGCAGCAAAAATATCTCTCGAAAAGCATATCTCCACTCGTCTGTCCCCATCTAATTTTGTTGAACTGACAAACATTTGTCTCTCCATTCTTCTATTTGACCAAATGGAAAATGACAATTTTTTTCATTCAAGCATAATATGGCCATCAATTTTTATTGGACCCTCCTTTTTCAACCTATTCCCACTAAATCCTGATTATGTGTGCTATTTTTATATCAAAAGATTCATATACTTCTCAAGATCTCCACAAATCCTATCTCAAGGTTATACTGAATTAACAAGGCCATACCAAATCAACAAAGTAACATATATTTTGGGCCTTCTCTTAATAGCAAGAACTCATCTCAAAATTGTAGTATGATTAGTGTTTAGGGCCAACCTTGCTTCTGTTGGCTAACTGCTACAGGAAACAAACGTTACAAACCAGTCCCACAACTGCTATCAATAATTTTCATCATTCACTTATGCATGACTTCACCCAGAGATGATTCTTTGGCATGTCTTTTTTAACACCAACAAAATTACTGATGATGTTACCATATCAAATGCTATCTCCAAGCAATAAGAAACATGAGAAGATACTTCCTCTACTCTTTAACATTTTTTTCAAACATTACCTAAGATAATAGCTCTATTGCATATTTATCACAGAATAAACTCAATTTGCTCTCAAATATTGTTGTCATGGAAACACCCTTGTATTCATTGTTGCACCATTCCATTCCACTTCATGCTGCAGCTTAAAGATTTAGATTCATCATGACCGGACCCCAGCAAGGTACCTTCTAGCTTGGGTGTAAACTTCTTGAGTCAATTTGGCAATGTTATCATTTATCAACGTCCAATTAAATAAGCTAGTTAATGAAAACAACCAAATCTCGTGTATTTTTTTGTTCATCAATTATTCATTGATCACTTTGTTTCCCCGTTCATCGAATTTCTAAATGGCTTATATGTCACATATGTACCTTCCTTGAGTGTTTGGATGTTTAGTATCCTTAGTCACATCATATTTACCAATTTCTATCATTACTAGTTAATGTTAATGTATACTTATGCATAAGTTTTGTCATCTCCTACCTTCCCCATTCTTCTTAAGCAAACGGAGGAAATTTTGCAAAGAATTTAATTTGCCACAAAAATTTGACCCAGCAATGCAGCATAACTGCCAACCGATGTTGCACCGAGGACATCAGAGAGACTTTGAACTCACATTTGAGTCTAATTTAACAAGTGGAAAATTGCTTCCTTTATTGTTAACTGCTTACTTATTAGTAACTAGATGATTCATATCAAGAGGGTGATCACACTCTTGATTTCAAACATTTAAAAAATGTACATGCTTGTTGTGTACACTGAAAAGTTTATTGTTAAATAATAGTGCTTGCACAACTTCTAAAATGTTCACAAGCATAATACATGGAATATAAGGTTGTTTATAATATAAAGGTCATTCTTATTAAGAATGGCAGAGTAAAGATATAAGCAAGCTCAATAGCAAGTTATCTTATAACTCCTTAAGAAAACTATAAAAAAGGTTACTGATCAAACTTGCTCTAAGATGACTGAAGTCATCCAGAAATCTTGGTTTTAAATGCTTAAGCAGAAATCCTCTAACCATCCCTTCCTGATAACAGGCTAGTACTCCCATCTTTGGCAATGCCAAACATAATTGGAAAGGGAGAGGATTAATACCAGTCAACAACTCAGAAGGAAGCAGTTTGATATGTAACTGGATGAAATTGTTTGAACATGATGCTAAGAAGTCTGCATCAATTGCTTCAAAAATGTCCTTTGTGATTCTTAAGTCCAAACCTGTTGAAATGGTCATAGAACAAATGACTGGACAGCTCAAGACTACCATCACTTGTGGAAACCCGACTACATTCATAATACAATTTGACAGATTTCCAAAAATGTTAAGGATCAAGGACAGGACTATTATCATTGTTAACATCATGTTTCACATGCAAAATACAGAACTTGCTCAGTGCTTGAAAGTGTCATGACATTTGGCAAGATGTATAATGTCTCTGTTGATTCAAGAACAGCAAAAACCCACTTCTAAACAAATTGTGGTCAGATTATTCCAAAAGCAATGTTAGACTTGCTATTGGCAGAGTTCAAAACTCCAGTCATCCTAATTCACAATTTGTGAACCTGTTTAGGATCTTGCATATCATACAAGGTTTTGTGACATTTGGCAAGACATATAATACCTTATTTAAGAACAACAAGAACCCACTTCTAAACAAATTGTGGTCAGATCAATGCAAGAACCATATTAGACTTGCTATTGGAAGAGTTCAACACTCCAGTCATTATGATTCACAATTTGTGAACCCGCTTAGGATATATTGCATACCATACTCATACAACTCAATAATTTGTGGATTTTTGAGCTCCAGTGCAGATTCACACATCATTGAAAAGAAATATCAAAAATCATAAGATTGTTTGTATAGGTAGTGGCGAGTCCTAGGAGTCTCTACAGTGGATGGAAGAGACACCAGACATTCAAGTGTAATGAAACCAAGGTTTGCTATACTGGTCAGTACCAATGCATATCCACCATACCGTACTATACCAGTACCAAACCAGAACATGGTACAGAGAGCATACCGACACTCGAAACACTAAAACAGCCCTTGTACTGATCATACCCATACTGTAATTGGATGATACCAATATGAGATCCAGTATCAAGATGGTAAACCTTGCCTAGAACAGCAAAGCGACATTGTAAACAAGATAAAACTTAGTTTAAGGATTATACCACAACAAGAGAGGATGCAGAATAAGAAAAAATTTATGTAGAACCCAGATAATGTCAACAAGATTACCAAGTTGCATGTAGGGAGGCTCAATACCAACACAAAATACCTCATGCTTCAAGGGCTGTTTATTGAGATAACCAGAAATCCGATGATCTATGCTAAGAACCCTGAAGAGGATGACACAATCTAATGCAACATACAAATGCAATGTCTGTTATAGATGACTCAAAAAACTATGGGGGTAAGTTGCAAGGAGATAAAGTAGAAAATAATGGCATGGATAGCATGTGAAAGCCCAGATGTCGGATGCACAAAAAAGCTTAAACTAGGTATGAAGGAACTAAAGGCAACAATGTTGCAACCCACAAGGTGGCATGATGGCATGAGAAAGAGCTACAATTTGAGACTTTATATATGGAAAGGCCTAGAAACTAAGAAATTAAAGCCTAATAATTATTTAGACGGTTGGATAGAGTGAGAACATTAACATTAGAGTGAGAACATTAACATTGTTCAGGAGAATGCATCAATGGACCAGATTCAAGTTAAAATCTAGAATTAAGTCTAAATTTTAGAAAAAACAATGGAAAACAATTAGGCATGCTAATAGCATGGCAGGGCTACTAAAAGCCCTAAAATCAGAATTCAATCAAATCAACGTGCAACGTCAAGGAACTCTATTGAATCAGAAACTACACT
This sequence comes from Elaeis guineensis, assembly GCF_000442705.2. Lineage (NCBI taxonomy): Eukaryota > Viridiplantae > Streptophyta > Magnoliopsida > Arecales > Arecaceae > Elaeis > Elaeis guineensis. The sequence continues at coordinate 59,655,516 of NC_025996.2, forward strand.
TATTTGAGGGAAGTAATTAGGAAATATGTAGTAACGACTTGGGACCTCACCTAAAAAGGCTAGATGGAAAGTATTATTTAAATTTCTAGACTATGAATAAGTACCCAAGATCTACCTAGTGCATAACTTATGTGGGACTAAATACACACTAGCATAGATCGTGACACACTTCCCCTATTTTAGTCCTAATGTCCTCATCAAGCTAAAGGTCCAATTACAATCAAATCTAATCACAAATATTGCGATCAACCTATGATTAGCCATAAGGCCCATACTACATGTCCGTCAGTCCATGTGGACTACAAATTGGGTCCACTCTAATAGCACCTATAACAACCCAAGACTCACCTAAAAGCTTAGCAGCAAGGGCTTGTAACCTGACTGAGGGCTACAAGATGGTCAAACTTATCGAGGTGACATTAAGGTGAGATTTGCGTATGAGGACTTTTACGGGAATGTGTTTAGTCCCACACCGGTTATCCATTAGATTTTGGATACATATGCATGACCAAGGAACCCACACAACACTTTCTAGCTAGCCTCTTTGGATGAGATCCTAGGTTGTTAGAAATGATATGAAAGCGAACCTTGCTCATGACTTATGTGGACTAGAAAACACTACAACATGAGCCCATTTGAGGCTGATCATAACTGATTGTGTTATTTATCATTGAATCAAGGTTTTAAATCCCGTGGAATGGGGTTGGCTCAATTTTTTCATAGAACAGGATGTGTTGCCGTCCTATCTCATCCCGATACTTAGGATAAAGATATCCCAAGACATCCCGATTGGGATGCTAGGACGCTAGCGGGACAGCCATGTCCTAACACATGGGATGATATCCCATCCCGATGTCCCATGAGACATCCCGAAACATCCCATTGGGATCTGAATCCCTGGATTGAATATAGACTCTTAGCCTTGTGAGGATGCTAGGACTTAAATAAGGGAATGTGTGAGGAATCTTGTTCGCATATGTTTAGCCCTACATCGATTATACACTAAATAGATCTCAAGTACTTATACGGGCTAAGGAACCCAAACAAAACCTTCTAGTTTTCTTTTTGGGGGAGGTCTTGGTTGTTGCTTGTGCAAATAGAGCACATTAAACATAGAAAAGAATTTGGAGAATAATGCCGATGCCAAAATTATGATATAATTCAAAAAGGTGCAAATCTAGCTAAAATACAAGTGTGGTAGAGTACCAACTACCAAGGATCACCAAGCAAATCAAAAAGATTGGGAAGGAGGATGTATGAGTAGGATAAGTAGAGAATAAACATGCAGCAAAGAAATGTGGATTCCAAGAGCCAGATGTGGACTCATGGGACCTAAAGGCTAGTTGAAATGGGGTAAGGATTTGATAGCATGGCTACAAAATTCAATCCATAAACTAGAAATGTGTTTAGAATGACAAGACAAATTTCATTCATAGAGTCAAGAAAAAAGATTAAAAAAATGAACTGTCTTTCATTTTAAATAAGGAAGAGGAGACCCTAGTAAACAAAGGACGAAAAAAAGGCATGTCAAAATAGACCCATAAGTGGAACCTCAAATAGGAAATCCAGCAAATAAATTCCAGCGAGAGGGCTAAAAAAAATAAAATAAAAGCTAGCATATCAACTAGGTTAAAAGTGGCCAATGAGCTGGATGGTAGATAGGATCTAATGGGGGGTCATTGTATCTGAACAATGTGCACCATACATTAACAATAAAATTAACATTGAAGAGAGCAACAATGGCGAGTAGAAAATAGAAAATCCATATGGCCTTAAATTAGGTGGTAATCAAACAAGGAAAGACTTTGACAGAACCTAAATTAAGCTATTGGATTCACAATTGTTGACACAATGTACCAAGAAAGGAAATCACCATGATATTGTTATTTGAGTAATGATCTTTGAAATTATAGCGACTTTGGCTGGTGGTTGGTGTGTCTGAACTTTAGGCAAAAAAACTGAACTTGTGCACAATATATTCATGAGGTCATGATACTGGATAAGTACATCAACAACACTGGCACCAAAGATTGTCATGACACAAAACTAAAAGGGAATATATAGACTAAACCATTATACAAGCAAGTAGTGTGTGAGTGTGCACAAGTGATAGGTGTATAAATTTGCTATAGAAGTATTAATTTATGGATCAAATTATCTTTATTCTTTTAAAATTGATGCTTCTTGTATATTTTACAGAAAAGAGCTGCACCAACATGAAGAGCCCGATTTGCAGGCTTAAAGGGATCAAACGGAACAAAAAGTGGAGTTAAAATAGATTTAAATTGGAAGCTGAAAATCAATTTGATCCAATCCACAAGTTAGTGATCCATCATGGACCATTTGGTCCATGAGAAGCTTGGGAATTTGATGGGCCACGTGAAAAAGAGGAGATGGCTGGACGTTCAATTATGGAGGCCATGTGGTTTCTTTGTGAGAGGCTTGGCATGTGAGGGACCCAGAATTCTTTTTGATTCAAAACAGGGAACATGGCTGGGGGCTTCAATGGATGGTCTTCACATGAGGCATGGGCATTTCAATGGAAGGCCCATGTTGCTTTAAAACATTCAAAGAGGAATTTTGTGGAGCTCTCGGATGCTGGGCTTGTGCGGTACGCATGAGCGCATGGTGTGAATGACGCATGGGACCTCTAGCTTTATAAGGAGGAACGAGCGGTCTGGCAAAAAAACACGAAGCGGACGCGGATATGCAACGGGATGCGTGACGGAATAAAATAATATAATAATAAAAAGAAAGTTTTTATTTTAGTCCCACATCTGAAAAAAATAAAAACTTTCTCCTTACCTACACCTATAGATAAAGCCCTACACCTCTCTATTGAGAATATCTCTCTCCACTCAATTTTTGTAGGGGGTCTGTGTGACAGGCAGACATACCCACCTTTTAAACTTTTTAGCCACCTCGTTCCCACTTTCTTCCACCCTTCCAACACACAAGGAGAGTCACCAGGGAAGGTTGGTCACAACCAAGAGAGAGAAGCTAGGTTCTGTAAAAATTTTATTTTTATTTTCTGTTTCAACTTCAAGCCTCATTTATGGCTTAGGAGTTAAAATTTTTATAATCAAATTTTTATTCAGCAATAAATTAGTTATTTTTTTATTTAATTTTTTAATTTTAATTTCTGCAATAGCGTAGTTTAAATTTCTGTATCTTTTAATTCTGCAATTTTTAATTTCCGCAAGTTAAATTCCAGCAAGTAGAATTAGATTTTATTTTAATTTTTCTTCGGACTTCAAATCAACTATGTCTGGCTAAGCAATCCCTCTGGGGTTTGCGATGAAGCTAGATCATGAATAAAAATCTTCTCTATTAAATCTCTCTTTTCGAACTTTTAATTTTTAAAGTCTTTCTCCCTTCATCTCTCTTGTCAAGAGACTTGATGGGCTATCATTGGGTCAAAATCCCTTCATAGTCCATACTTGATTCGGTGCAAAAGTGGATGATTAGTAGAAGGCTCACAATTTTCTAAACCATTTCTTCTCTTTTCTTATGAAAATCTTGATGGGTTATAGTTGGTCAGAATCCCTTCATAGTCTATACTTGGACAATACAAGAGAAGTGAAGAAAGGAAGAGTCTCTTAATTAGGATGAAAACAAAATACTTGATGGATCATAGTTGAGTTAAATCTCTTCATGGTCCATGCTTGTTCAAGTTTTACACCTTAATCAAGGACATTATAAGAGAAACCATACGAAGGCTCTCTAATTCATTGGTCTGGTGGATTCGAAAGCTCTAGATCTTGAGATAATTTATATTTATAATTGATTAGTTTACTGTTTTGATCGTTCGTAATTCAACAATCAATTTCTCTTCTTTTCCTGTAAAGCTCGCCTGAGCAAGTATTTGAATACACTTAAAATCCAATTCCTCATGGGATTGACCCGTACTCATCGAATGTACTACATTGCACACCATGCGCTTGTGGTAAATTTAAAACACATCAAGTTTTTGACGCTGTTGCCAGAGAATTTGGCATGTTTAAATTGTGTTTTTTTTTTACCCTCCAACTTAAATATCATTATTTCTAATGGAGGAAAGACAATGTAATGCAAGAAAAAGAAAGATGTCACCTGATGAATGTGTTTTTTGTTGAAGATGATATAGTGCGATGTTGGCTTGAAAATTGAAGATTGGTATCTCTGTTTATTCAATAGAAAGGATATTAGTTTAAAAAAAAATTGGATTGTCTCCCAAAAATGCTAAGTTTAATGTCTTTAGCCAGATAAAACATTTCAAGCAATTTAATCGTGATAAGTTGGCTCATAGAGAACCATGGCTTCGTCAATAGATTCTTTGGATAGTTCCAAGAACGGTTTTAATCTTTGACCATTAACTTTAAACACAAACCATTACTTGGATTTTCAATTTCTATAGCTCCATGTGGGAAGACTTTTTTAACTAAGAATGATCTGTCCATCTAGACCTAAGCTTTCTAGGAAAAAGGTGTAATCTATAATTGTACAAGAAAACTTTTTGTCCAGGAGTAAAAGATTTTTCATAATTGCTTGATCATGAAAAACTTTGGTTCGTTCCTTGTACACCCTAGTATTCTCGTAAGCTTCATTTCTAAGTTCTTCTAATTCATTAATTTGAAGCTTCGTATGAGTTTTGGCTATGTGCAAATCCATATTTAAATTTTTAATGGCCCACATGGCTTTGTGCTCTAGCTCAACAGGCAAGTGTCAAGGTTTTCCAAATACAATCCTATAGGGAGACATTCCTAGATTGGCTTTGAAAGTGGTTGGTATGCCTATAATGCATCAACTAATTTCAAGGACCAATCCTTTCTATTGGCATTAACAGTTTTTTCCAGAATTTGTTTGATCTATCTGTTGGACATTTCTACTTGTCTACTAGTCTGAGGGTAATAAGATGTGGCCAACTTGTGGGTGACATTATATTTTTTCATTAATATGGCAAAGGGTCGATTGCAAAAGTGTGTTCCCCAATCACTAATGATTGCTCTAGGAGTGCCAAAATGAGAGAGAATATTTTCTGTTAGAAATTTTATGACTACTTTGCTATCAGTAGATCTATAAGGAATAGCATCTATCCACTTTGAAACATAGTCAACAGCTACTAAAATGTATTCATTTTCAAATGAGTTTAGAAATGGACCCATAAAATCGATCCCCATACATCAAAAATTTCAACCACCAAGATTGGGTTGAGAGGCATCATGTTTCTCTTGGTGATTCGCCCCATTTGTTGGCATCAAGCACAACTTTTACAGTACTCGTATGCATCTTAAAATAAATTGGGCCAATAAAATTCATATTGGAGGACTTTGACAGCTGTTTTCTTGGATGTAAAGTGACCACCACATGCTTGGTCATGACAGAAAGATAAAATACTTCTAACCTCATTGTCCGGATACTTTCTAATGATTTGATTAGGACACTGCTTAAAGAGGTATGGATCATCCCAAATGAAATACTTCACTTGGACAAAAATTTGTGTCTGTCTTGAGTGGTCCAATAGAAGAAACTTTACCAATGGCTAAATAGTTGACAATATCAGCATATCATGGTTCAGTGGACACGAACATGAGCTGTTAATCAGAAAAAATTCATTGATGGTGGTTCACTAGATGGTGCGACTATGATTCGGAACAAGTGATCCACTACTGCATTCTTTGTTCTTTTTTATCTCTGATTTTTAGGTCAAATTCTTAAAGGAGTAAAATCCATCGTATCAACCGTGCCTTGACGTCTTTCTTTGCTAAGAGATGTCTAATGGCTGAGTGGTCAGTATAGACAATGATGTGTGATCCAATCAAATAGGACCTAAATTTTTTTAGGACAAAGACAACAGCAAGAAACTCCTTTTCAGTGGTAGTATAATTAAGCTGCGCATCATTTAAGGTTTTGCTTGCATAGTAAATAACTCTAGGAACTTATTAATTTTTTGATCTAAAACTGCGCCCACAACATGATAGACGCATCACACGTAAGTTCAAAAGGTTCAGACCAGATAGAAGGGTGAATGATGGAAGCTGAAATGAGTGTCTTTTTAAGAAATTCAAAAGACTCTAGACACTCAGGAGTGAATTCAAACTTTATTTCTTTTGCTAAGAGATTTGTTAATAGACGAGCCACTTTACTGAAATTGGTAATGAATCTTCTATAGAATCCAGCATGTCCTAAAAATGAACGGATTTCTTTGACAGACTTAGGTGGTGGAAGACTTGCAATCAGGTCTACTTTGGCTTTATCCACTTCAATTTTTTTTTTTGAAACTACATGGCCAAGAACTATCCATTCTCTAACCATGAATTAGTATTTTTTCCAATTAAGAACTAAGTGCTTCTCCTTACATCTTTCTAAGACTAATCTCAGATGATCCAAGTATTCTGAGAAAATAGGGCCAAAGACAGAAAAGTCATCCATGAAAATTTTTAAAAATCGTTCAACCATATCCGAAAAAATGCTGATCATGCATCTCTGAAAGGTTGCCGGTGCATTACATAATCCAAAAGGCATACGCCTATAAGAAAAAGTTCCAAATAGACAAGTAAATATAGTCTTTTTCTGATCCTCGAGGGCTATGGGGATTCGATTATTGCCGAAGTATCCATCGAGAAAACAGTAGAAGTCTTGTCCGGCTAATTTTTCTAACATTTGATCAATAAATGACAGTGAAAAATGATCCTTTCTTGTTGCAGCATTCAATTTTTTATAGTCTATACAGACCCTCCATCCCGTTTGGATCCTAGTTGGGATAAGTTCGTTCGCTTCATTCTGGACCACTTTACCCAGACTTTTTAGGTACCACTTGTACAGGCTTATCCATAAGCTATCAGAGATGGGATAAATAATTGCATTATCAAGTAGCTTTAGGATTTTCTTTTTGACTACATCCTTCATGGCTGGATTAAGTCTTCTCTGAGCATCTCTAATTGATTTGGCCTCTTCCTCTAAGTGTATCCTGTGTTGAACTATGGAAGGGCTTATTCCTTAATATCAGCCATGGTCAGCCTATCGCTTCACGATTCTCTCTCAGAATTGCTAACAACTCTTCCTCTTGTCTAGAATTTAGGTCAGATGCGATAATTACAGGCAAGGTTTCCTCTAGACCTAAATATGCATACTTAAGGTGCTCGAGGAGGGTTTCAATTCTAATTTGGGTGCCTCCTCTATTAATGGCTTGGGTATGGTTTAACCATTTCTTTGATTGTTCAATAGGAAGCTCTTGTCTTGACTATTCCTATTGTCTATAAAATTTTATTAATTTCTCAGATTCATTGATTGGCCAGAAACTAGACTCGAAATCACTTTCTCATCGCTAATGTCAATGGGTTCATAAATTTTCTCTTGAATTATATTTACATCAGCATGCTGGGTGGATTCCTGTTCTAGATTGAATATATTCAACTCAATGTCATGTTCCCGAAAGATAGCTTCATAAGTCCATTCTGACAGTTAATTTCAGTATTTGCAGTAGCTAAAATGATCTTCCTAAAATAACTGGGATATGACCCTTAGGTTCGCAACTGGTTCGGTCTCTAAGATGATGAAATCAACAGGAAAGATAAAATTGCCAATCTTGATTAAAACATCCTCTACCATTCTCTTAGAGATCCTAAGAGATCTATCTGCTAATTGTAACGTAATCTTTGTTGGTAAAAGTTCTCCTAATCCTAGTTGTTTATAAACTGAAAATGGAAGAATATTTACACTAGCTCCTAAATCTAGCAAGACCTTCTCAATATGAGTCTCTCCAATATCACATGAAATTGTCGGAGATCTTGGATCCTTATATTTTATTGGCACATGACTAGACAAGTACGAGCGCACACTTGCTGCTAAAAATGCTCTCTTAAATACATTGGTGGTTCTTTTCTTGATACAAAGATCTTTTAAAAATTTAGCATAGATTGAACTTGTTTAATCATATCTAAAAGAGGGATATTCATCTGGACTTGCTTAAACACCTCTAAAATTTTATCCAAATGTTTCGATTTTTTATTGGACTTTAGTCGATTTGGAAAAGGAGCTCTAAGAATTGTGAATTTTGGACTTAATGTACTATCCGTTTCAGGAGCTTGAGTTTGTAAGGTAGGTTGTTCATAAGGTGACTCAGCAAATGAGTTTTCTCTATCATTAGATATACCTACCTTATTGTCCACTTGTTTTCTAGATCTTAAGGTGTAAATAGCATTCACATGATTGACTTGATTTCCTTGTTGGGGTCGTGGACCATTTTGGTTTCTCGGATTAGATTCAGATTGGCTTGGTAGTTTGCCTCGTTCTCGCTCACTCATAACAGAGGCTAGCTGACCTACTTGCATTTCCAAACGGCAATGGCTTGGGTGTTAGTGTTTATGAGTTGGCCTGTTGTTTGCATGAAATTGCTCAGTGTGGCATTGGTATCAGCACTGATTTGGCCAGACTTCTAGGCTTTTCTCTAAAGAACTAAGTTTCTTCTCATTATTATTGAAGTTTGATGGGTTGTTCATCACAGAGTTAGGCCTTGGATTTTGCTGGTTGAAGCTAGGACCACCTATATTTTGATTTTGTGACCATAAAAAGTTGGGATGATTCCTCCATCCTGGGTTATATGTGGGTGCATAGGGATTATTCACTGATCTCTGGTATGTGACATTTACCTGAGCACATCCATTCTTTACTGGATTCATTAGGAAGGGGTATTCTTCAAGGACATGGTCGGTTGCACTACATGCGTTGCACATGGATGCAGAAACTTGATTTATATTGGCTGGTCTCTGTAACTCTAAGGCCTCTAACCTACATGCTAAAGTTGCAATTTTAGCCTCTGCAGCTAGGGAAGTTTGAATTTGATGTATTCCTCCTCTTGAAGGTGTTGGTCTCTCAGGTTCCTTAGTTGTTTTTCATTGTAAATTCTTCTCAGCTAGGTCTTCTAAAATTGTCAGGCTTTAGTGGGTTCCTTATACATGAATTGACTCTGGCACATGGACTCTAGCATGGTTCTAGAATTTGAATCTAGCCCTTCATAAATTATCTGGCATAGCCTCCAGATTTCTATTCCATGGTGTAGGCATTGGGTCAAGAGGTTCTTAAAGCGGTCGAAGTTTTCCAGAATAATTCTCTAGCTAGTTGGTAAAATTGGTTTATCTCATTTCTAATCCTAACTGTTTTGTGATGGGGAAAGAACTTCTTTAGAACACTTACAAAGCCCTCTCAGATTGTGACAGATTGGTTTGGAAGACTATAGAGCCACTTTTTAGTATTGTCCTTAAGGGCAAAATTGATCAGTCTTAGCTTAACCTCGTCCTTTGACAGTTGTTGCAGCTTCATGGTTGCATAAACCTCTTCAAACTCTCTAATGAATATGTATGCATCCTCTATTCCTGTGAATTTTGGAAGCATATTGATAATTTAGGTTTAATTTTAAAGTTATTTGCAGTGGGTTGGGGCAACCTGATGCAAGAAGGTTGAACGAAACCGACTGGATAATATAAATCCTTAAGAGTTTGGGATTGATTGAGTTCTCTCATTGTAGAAGTTTTTGAGTTTGAAACAGGAATCCAATTAATTCTTACTAATCGACCTGACACCCTTCTCCACGAAGGAAGTGAAGAAAGTACTTTTTCTTTTATTTTTTTTTTTATTTTTTTTTCAATCAAGTTTTCAATCAAAAGAAGAGAAAAGAAAAGAAGAGGAGTCCTGACTAAGATTTTCCTAATTCTAGACAGTTCCTAACTGCCAAGGTTGGCTTCGAGCACTCCAAGTTCGAAATCGGCTAACCGAATCAGCCAGGTAAGTGTAAGATTGGTGGAGGTTCCCGTGCTTTCACAATGGACGTAATTAGATAACCACCTTTCTTAGGAACGTAGTTTCTGAATCATTTTTCTAGACACCGACAGGCTAACCAACTTGAATCCGATCTAACTCTTGGGTTTCCTTGTCCTAATGAGCTCGGATGTCCCTAGGGCTGGCGTTTAATCAATTTTATTTAAAGGTTAGATTATGTAGATGCAAGGAAGTGATTTGTGGGCTAAGAAAGGGTGATCAAATCTCCATTTTATCTGATTAATGGGTAATGCCCTTAAGATATATTATGAAAATGTAATGCAAAGAAAGCAAGGTGACCAAACAAAGTGAAAGTTTTTAAAGTTTAGATACTTCTTTATATGAGTTAAATCTTATGTGATTAGTGTTTTCTTTCTTTTTATGTTAATCTAATTACAAAAACTAAATAAATGTTGAGTTTTGGATTAGTGAGTTATGAAAGAAATAAAAAAAATTCAACTAACAGAATTTAAATCAGCTAATAAGAAAAGAAAACTTATGCAGCCTAAATATAATGAAAGAAATCTAATCTATATTAAAGATAGAAAATTAACTAAGCAAATAAAGCAGAAATTAAAAGAGAAATCTAAAAATTAAAAGTAATGATTTTTTTTTATGCAAATCAAAATTTATCTTAGGACAACCATACAACGTAACCTCCTGTTACGTCAGGGCAACCTTATGTCAGGACAGATTTTGATTTGACTAAAATAACTAAAACAAGACAGAAAAGAATTACTAAACTAAAACTAAAAACACGAAGAACAAGAATTTGAAACACAATTTAAACAACAAGAATCATGGAACAAGAAGAAACCAGCATGCAAGGTATATTGAACTAGTAAATGTTACAATATAGGGAAAAATGCATTTTTGTACCATTAACTTTTATGCTACTAGCAATCGAGTGAACAAACTTTGGGTGTGCAATTTAATCAACAATTTTGACAAATCATGCAATTGAATCAACAAGCTTGATAAATCATGCCAAATCAGGAAATCGTATTGATGGAGGTTAATGTTGTTTGCTCTTTGGTATCACGTGGCCGCACATAACTTTTAAATTTGCTGACATGGCATCTTAAGGATTAAATGAGAGCCATGGCAGACACTGTCCCTGCCATCATCATCCTCCTTCCTGTGGGGATTGGTGGGGGTGGAGCGGAGAGACCTCGGTGAGACAAGGCTTTGGTAAGGAAGTAGCTCATGGCAGTGATGTAGTCCTTCGCCAGGTTGACCAGTGGAAATGACAACCAGAAGTTCCATAAGAAGCTCATGTGTTGATGGAGCGCCTCCTCCATGGATATCTACCACATGGTGCAATGAATCTCTTCCTTGATTGCCTCACTGTAGAGGCCGTGCGCCCATCATCCATTGTACTGCCCGTGCACCCCATGATGTATACCATAATGCACTCCTTCACCAACCCTTGGCACTCACACTTTGCAAACTCCTCCTTGATCTGCCCCCTGCCTTACCCTCCAATGCTACTATGATCGCCACCGCACCGCGCCCGTGAATACCTTTGCTAACATGTTCTCGAATTCAAAAGGAACCTAAAAAGCCCCAAATCAAAACCAATCCTTATCTAATAGCCCAGCTATCCACCACGATTCTTCTAGGAAATGGATACCAACACCCATGAGATGGCTATTCAGCGTCCTAAATGCTTATGCTTCGAGCACAATTAGGCTATCGCTCCTAGTAATGATGAAGATTTCCTTCTTTTCGATCAGCACTATCATTGCCATTTAAAATTTAATATCATTCAGATTTAAGCAGATTTAAAAGTTTTGTAATCCTTAAGATGCCATGTTAGCAGATGTAAAAAACATGCATGGTCGCATGACACTAAAGAGCAAACAATGTCGAGCTCCATCAGTGTGACTTCCTGATTTGGCATGATTTGTTAAGCTTGTTGACTAAATTGCATGATTTGTCAAGATTGTTGACTAAATTGTCACACCCCGAAGTTCCCTCACTCAATTGCTGGTAGCATAAAAGTTGATGTATGCATATGTATGTATGTATGTATGCATATGTATGTGTGTGTGCGCACGCGCATGTGCATGCGTGCGTGCGTACGTGCGTGCGTGTGTGCATGTATGCGTGTCCACCATACTACAACCAATTAATAGATATTTAAATATTGTATGCATGTGCATATGCATGCTTTGTCTACATGCATTTATCTTCTTATGTGCATGTTTGAACATGCATGAACCTAAATCCAAACTCAAAGTACTCTAACCAACCGCACCTAACGAACTTGCAACACAATTTACCAGGAAAATGAAAATTTTCCAAGAATAAATTGGTCTACAATTTCCAAACATGAAAATCAGCACCTTTGTCATAATGATATTATCATGACAACTGGATATCAAATACTTACAAGCAGGGGGTTCAATGATGGATGATTCCAAGTGTCCAGATAAAATGGCAGCAACCAATCTCACTTCAGTAACTCTGGACAAGGAAGACAGCTCACGGAAGTGATCAAATTCATTAGTTGGTTCTCCAGGAATTACCAGAATTACTTGGTTGTTTTCTCCATCTGCTGAAGTCTAAAAAAGTTACAATAAGTGACAAATTAAATGTTCATATTTATTTTAAAAAAAAATCTGAAGCTGATGATTTTTATGCAGGGCAGAGTAAGAAGCTAGGTAGAAAGATCACAATGAAGCATTGTTTTCATAAATGCAGTTGGATTTTTTTACAGGTTCTGGGCAATGCTTGAGAAAATGCATAACTATAGCAGCAGAATTTATTTTTCATCTGGAACTCCAGTGCATTAAGGTCTCCAATTTGATAGTGAAATAAAGAGAAATATGAATACATAAAATTCAGAGCAATTGAACAAGAAAGGTGTATTCATGGTGTCCATTCTTATGCCTCAACAGTATGATTTTCTAATATTTGGATAATATCTGAATGTAAAAACATATGTAAGTAGAATAACAGTACTGGATTAAAATCGCAGAAGCCGAAAGGTTGCAATGCTTTGTGTCAAGTGGCCTCAGTTCCTTTTAAACAGATAAACATCAAAGTAGCAAATGAAACAGCAGAAGCACTCAAATCTTATTCCACTTGAAAAACACAAATAAGAATAATAGGCAGCCTATCTTCCTGATGCCACCAGTTCTAAGGTACTTCCAATCAGACAAGTAAAGCAGTGTCAGAAGGAACCTTGTCTTGGTTTTCCAATGCATGGAAAACCCTAAGTTCACAAACAACTTCACCAATTGAATGCATCCTAAGTGTTACAACCAGATATTGCAACAAAGAAATATGACTATCTAACGTAAAATGTTATGAAGAACCTAGAAGATTGCAAAAACAGAAAAAGATATCCGCAGAGTTTTTGTTTGAAGGATAACCACTGGAAAAATTAGCTGATAAAATTTAAATGAATTTCACTTACCTGGCTATTTGAACAAAATTCATCAACATGGAAAGATTTTGCTCCAGCCACTTCAAGTAGTGATCGGAACTTATCACCAAATTTATACTGCACCGAGGTAGGATAGATAAGAGGATGTCTAAATTTCAATATAAGCACTGGAACAAGAATATTACCTTGTGTGATGATCCCAGAACAAAGGTATAGTCTGCTAGACATTTCTCACGAGACTTGGGCTCTACAACCCTTACCAACATCCCATCTATAGTCAAACTCGGAATGTAGCTGGAATAACGAACCAGAAGCCATTCTGGTGAACTTCAAAGTTCGAAAAAGATCAAATTTAAGAAGAAATATCAATTATCAACTCCTAACATAACATATTAGAACTTACGAAGTCCAAGAAGGAATTTCTATGCAAATTTTTTGCTCAGCAAGGACCTGAAAAACAACATATTAGCAGAAAGACAAGTT